>NW_006921542.1:1663088-1752443 GCF_000340215.1 Pseudocercospora fijiensis CIRAD86
GCTAGGGTCCTTACCCCGTGAAATCCTATTGACCCTTCTACGACGCTTCAGTAGCAGTAGGAGCGGCGCCTTATACTGCCTTACTGATTAGGCTACAGGTTGCTTATAGGGTACAAGGGGCATATCGGCGGATTAGTCGCGGCTTATCGCCCGCGCCACCACACAAAATTGTGGATCATGCTTAGAGCTCTTAAATATTACAATCGCTTCTTATAGCTCCTTATTACTAATAACGTCTAACTTCCTTATATACTCTAGTAGCTATTTAGAGCTATTAGTATTATTCTTTACCCTATAGGTTAGTTTTAATAACCTAAATAGACTACTAAAGGCGAGTGTATTAGCGATATTAAAACCGAGCTAGTATTAAGTAACTAGTAGATTATAAAGTATCGCTTTATTAATATAAAGTACTACTAGTTACTTATCCTTCCTTATTATTAGATTCGAATTCACTATCTCTAATAGATATCTTTTTCCTAATAGCTAGTTAAATGCTTTAAGCAGAAGGTAACAATTAATAAAGCAAGATCTATAAGCGGCAATATAGATAAGGAAGGATTTGTTAGTTAGTACGCTAACGCGTTTTGCTACCCTCTCTACCCTCTATATCTCGGTTAACCGCTCGGTACGTATCCTCTTTACCCTTATACCCTTTTTCGCCCTCTACCGATCTACCGAGTTTTATATATAATACGTATATTAGAATATAGAAAATAGGGGGAACACGACGAATATACGCGTTAGAATAAGGCAGGTACGCCTATTAGGGATTATATAAGAAATAGCGATAGTAAGGTTATACGGCTACTATATACCTAGATAAAGTAGTTAATGTGGTATTTAGACTCGTAGTTTAGTATTGCACCTAGCTATATATCTATATAGGACTAGAATATACCGCTTATCGAGTTTTGCGTATAGCCTACTAGGGAAAAGCTATTTTACGTATAGCTAAGAACCCCGCAAATAGCGGCGAGGAGTGTTTAACGGAGCCCCGGATACTATATCTACAACGTTTTCTTCTATTTAGAAGTTTCATCTATAGATACCTTACTATAGATAATTTATAGATAGTTTTTGTCTTCTAGTAGGATAACTATATATCTAGATACTATATATCGAGATAGATATATACTAGTATAGTTAGTTTTTTAACACTAGTATTATCTTCGATAATCTATAGATAACTAAGAGTTCTCGTATCTATAGATATTATCCTAGGTTAGATAAAGCTTCCTCTAGATAGGTTTTCTATAGGTAGTATTATCTAGTTCGAAAATCGTATCCGTAGTATATCTACGTTTATATACTAAGTAAGATCTTTAGAGTCTTTATCGGTCAGGCTCGGTTTAGTCGTTTCGTTCGGTATAAAGGTTAATCTATTTACGTAATAAGTTACGAAGCTCCTAAATAACCGTTTATATCGTCCCTCGGTCGATAGGATTTCTTATTATCGAGAATTATCGCAGGTTAGATACCTATAGATAACTATAGATATCTATTATCCTATTCTTCGAGTCCTTTCTAATGTATTATAAGCGGGCTAGGCTTGTAAGCTCTTCGAGTATATAATATTTAGTCGAGCGGAAGTCGTAGGAAGTATCGGAGATTATAGTAGTAGTAATCGAGTAAATAATAGTTAAGTTCCTTATCTAGATAAGTCGCTATATTTGCCGCCTTTCTATATTAGCTATAAAGGTTATAGAAAATTCTTAAGACGCGTAATAGCTTATACGTACTACTAGGTCTCTAGTTTTAACCTCGTAATTAGATCTAGAGAACTAGTCGCTCTAGAGGCGATTGAACCTATAGGAGTTCTTCTTTAAGTTCGAATTTTCTACCGATATCTAGGCCCTCCTATTAATTAGAAATTACTTATAGCTTCTTTATCGATAACTTAAATATTAACTAATAGATCTTAGAAGGTTCTAGAGGTTAGTAGAACTCTTTAAGGGGCTCCCTTATTAGGACACCGGAATTAACGGCTACTACCGATACTGTACCTTATTAGCAAAAAAGTTATATACTACTTCGCTCCTTTTAGAGTATATCCTAAATCCCTTAAGGAGTGTTTTATAATACCTAGTTATTACTAACTAAGCTAAGCTCGTACCGGCGAATATCCGTTATATTCGGTTCCGGATACGTTAGACTCGTATTAGATTCGCGGTAGATTCCCGGTTAGTAAGGCGCTAGGCCTTATTAGGCAATAGCGCTAGGACCTAGGTTTTCTAGCTCTATTCGTTCTCTTTTAGTATTTCTTACTATAAGGGACTTATAGTATCTATATATATCGATAGTAGTAGTAGTAGCTATATGCGATAAATATAGACTATCTAAGAATTCTTTAATAAAATACTAGTCTAGATAATCTATCTATACTAGTGTATATTAAGACTAAAACCTACTATCTAAATAAGTATTTTTTTATACGAATATATTAAGTATCTATTCGCTATCTCTAGATATCTCTAGAATAAGGATTTAATATCTATTTTTGAAATTCTATAAGATTCTATTTAAACTCTAGTAGAGTTTGAAGTCGCTATTTATTAGCTAACGTCTATATAGGATAGAATAGTAGTAAGTCCTATACGTTTTATAAGTCTATAGTACTCCTCTACCGAGTTATCTAGATTATATATACTTAAGAGCCGCTAGTCTTCTTTTACAATTCTAGTAGTAACTATAGCTATAGCTAAGCTTACGTAGGGCGTACGAATACTCGTATACTATTAGTTTTTCTCTATACTTAAGACCTTATTACTACCAATTATAGGGAAATAGAGCGATTAGGATATAACGTAAGAGTAGTAACGCCTAGAAAGCGTAAATGTCCGTACTATCTGTACTGCGAGAAATAGAGGATAGGGAGGGCGGGTTCGTTAGCAAAAAAGGCTACTAGATAGCTAAGAGGTTAGTAAAGGAGTAATAGGTTACTAGGAAGGAAGGGGTCCGCTATATCTACCTTATATATAGACGTTATTATCTACTTAGCGATATAAATAGTATTACCTCTTAATCTGCTTCTGTTAACTACTATAGTAGAGCGAGGTCTCGATCTTCCACCCAACTAGTTAGACAGCAACAACAAGTCTACACACACCAAGCGGTATAAGTTTATTATTAAAAGTCTAGCTAGTGTTGGGAGACCCGCGCTTACTATAGAGACCCAACAATAACCTACTAGATACGAGGCTCCGTCGCTATTAAACTAGTAGGTAAATTATTAAATAGTTACTAAGTAATTGTATATATCTCCGCTAGTATCTATAGTAGTAAGACCTATAGCTTAACTTACGATAGAATTACTTTATAAGGTAGGGAAACTACTATTAGAATTAAATCTACGGTGTTATTAGGCTTAAGAATATCCTCCTTCCTAACTCTAACTATTACTATAGGTATATATCTAAGTAAAGTGCCTCGTAAAGTATCTTACTAAGTCTAGAAAAGAAATTTTTATAGCGAGAGGTCTATCTATACTTCTATTCGGGATAAGAAGTACTAGGGATAGTAGTAGATACCTAGCCGACTAGTAAAGGCTACCTAGTATTTCCTAGCGAGATTAAGCGATTTATATTTCAAAGGAAAGCTAGTTCTTAATCCTCAATTTGAAGTATCTTAGATAATAAAAATATAGCAAGCTTTATCTATTTAAGGACATAAATCCTACTAGATATAGCATCTTTATAATATACTTAGTAGGAAGTCCCCCTCTTTTATTAAGGGGTTCTATCTACAGAACTACAGATAATTTATAGATACTCTTTATCTCCTATTAGAATAACTTTATCCTAAGATAGTAGCAATAGAATTAGATATATATAACTATAGATTAATAATCTATACTAGTATTAACTTAGATAATCTATTGATGTTAGAGGCTTTACGTATATATAGATATTATTAGATAAGTTGAAGGTACCTATAGATAGACTTTCCCTAAGTCCTAGAGCTAAACAATCTAGCATTTTAATATTCGAGTATATAGCGTAGTCGCGGCTGTGCGTTCTTTAAACACTATATAGGGATACTAGATTGTTTATACTAAAACGTTTGCTTTCTATTAGTAGACCTCGCCTACGGCCGCTAATCTTACCCGCGGCCGTTTCTTCTCGTTGCCTCTTACTATCGGTTATATACCTACGTATTGTTTATATACGATACTCTTTAGGTCGCTACTATATAAAGTTTAGATAATATGCCTAAATCCCGCTAATCTGTCTTCGCGTCCTAAATCTCGCTAATCTATCTTAGCGTAAACATAGTTACTAGAGAATCTATTTTCTTAATTATTGTATATTATTACCTTACTATTAAAGCAGATTACTAGCCCCTTTATTATACCTAAGTATAGGTTTCTTCTATATAGATATAGCGCGCGTCTAATAGAAATATCTCGATACGACCTAATCTTATTACCCTAGCGTAGTATAGAGAATTGCTCGTAGTATAGAAAATAATAGACGAGAACGTAATAGCCCTTAAAGTACTACGTAGACCTAACGAACCTAGAACTATAAAGGTTAATATACTTAGGCGTATATTCGAATTTATCGGCAATTCTATCGAGAGTAACTCGGTTAGAGCAACTATACTCTAGCGGTACGCTCTATAGTATAAGCTCTAGGAGACTAGTACTAATCCTTCTCTCTATATATCCTAAGCCTTCGTTCGAAGCCTCGACTAGTACGGCCTAATCTATTACGCCGTCGTCCTTGGAATATCTGTAGACGCCTCCTACCGAGTAAGTAACTATATTATCGAAGCCGCGTAGGGCGAAGATTAGTTTACTTAAGCCTCGGAGCTTATCTAGCTCCTATTTAGCGCTCTACTTATAGTATCTAAACGTATTCTCGCCGATATTATAGCTACCTTTCGAATTAGACTTAGTCTTAAAGACGCGTATCGCTTCTAAATAGAAGTTAAACGGTAAAGGCTTATAAAAGCCTAGAATAGTCGCGTTAATAAGAGGAAGAGCGCTCTTTATAATTTTATTACTAGTAGTAATATTACCGCTATAAGAGACGCTTATAAACCGAAACCTAGTAAGGAACGTACAATATAGGCCTACCTACCTAATATTCCTAAAGACTATATCGTTCTTTAAGGCTTTAAGATAGGGCGTACTCTACTAGCGCCGAAAAAATACCTATTACGCCTATTACGTAAAAACCGTCTAAGGAAGCTTAAGGTTAAAGTAGGTAGTAATATACTAGTAGAAGATTTATAGCTAGAAGACGATAGCGTAGAACCCGATCTACCGCTATTAGACGGCGAAGGAGGTAAAGGTACCTAGGATAATCCTCTTACTATAGATAGGAATACGGCTCCTAATTTTCTTTAAATATACGATAGATTAGATCTCCGATTATAATATCGCCGGCTTAGCCGTAGATACGGTATAGAAGACTACTATACCTACTACCGGAAATAGTAGATAGACTTTACTACTACTCTACTACTAAATATAAGAGAGCGTCTCGCTACGTTAGGCCGGCTACTATATATATAAACTTTTATTATTCTGTTCCTATTACCTACCGTCCCTATATATAATATTATAGGAAAGCCTTTTGCGATTTCCTACGTTAAATTAACTCTTCTAAATAACTCGTTATCGAATCTTTAATATAGGCTACTATAATCTTCTTCGAGTTGTCCTTATTACGTATATAGAGAATATTTTCTTTATTACGATAGAATACTCTAGTATCCTTTAGTTATTCTAATAAGAGAAGGTTTACTACTAGATTAGGTACAAAGATATATCGTATAAGCCGTACGAGGTATATTAGTCCGTTAGAACTAAGAAAGCGTAGCCTTACTAATCCGGTTGCGTAGCCTATAATATAGCCTTTACCTATACTAATAGGTAGACGTATAGGTTAGAAGTCGATAAAGAAGTTAACACAATCAAAATAGTGCTTTATTACGCCAGAGTCGAGTACTAGATTAGGTCCGATATATAACAAAGTTAGAGCCTATTACTATATGCTTCCGCTTATGAAATTAATAGGAGCGGAGTTATTAATTATTAAAGGTACGGTAGAGAGTATAGCGGCTATAATATTATAGGACTCGTATCTATTAGTTATAGTCTTATAATGCTTAATTATTCGGACAATGTTAGCTACTACGTTAGTAATAAGGAAAGACCTTACTACTATATCGTTCTTCTTCTAGACTACTAGTATATCGGTCTTAGATAAAGACGGCTTCTTAGTGCCTCTAATATAGTAATTAAAGAGGCCTTTAGACTCGAGTATAGTTTCGGCTTAAATAGTCTATATCTCGATATTGTCGGCACTAGCTAGCTTAGCAATCTTGTTGCTATTACTCGTATCTTCCGATATAATTAATTTACCGTACGAATATACTAAGACTAGCTCTTTCTAGTATACCGGATATAGGTAGGAAACGAATAGGGATAGTATTAAAAGAAAGATTAATATAAAGGTAAAGATTAGGAGTTAGCTAGAGAAGGAGGTATACTTATTCTTCTTTAATATTGCCTAATACTTAGCCCTTTATAAAGCCTCTGCCTCGGGTCTTAGTAGTGTTTGCTCTAGTAGGATAACGGTATCCAAGACAATATTGTTGTCGCTAGCTTTTAAGCTAGTTTGCTACATTTGCTATATGTTTATAATAGTGTCTTTAACTTATTATCGCAATTGTAGTATATAGGTAGGCTCTAGGAAACGATGTTACTTAACTAACGTAATATACTCCTATTAGGTAACCTGCGCCATTGCTAACGACTCCTCGTACTAGGCTTCTTCCTATACTATTTCGCCCTTAACTATTTACTAGTTCTAGTTTTAGTTCGTAGCTCTAGTTAGGAATATATCTATCTTCTAGAATACCGACCTTCTATTATATAAAGTAAATATATTAGCCTAAATAGCTAAGAGCGCCTCGATAAACTTAGGTATCCTAAATTCGCTAATACTATAATATATAGCTTCTAATACCGTTTGTCTATACCTTAGCTTTTATACCTAGAATAGGATTATATCTAAAGTCTTTACAAAGCATATAGCACACAGCTACAGACCCTATACTCAAATCTTATACTACTTTTAAAAGGCTATAAACTCCTTAAAGTAGTAGGAGCTGCAATTATTATACAGAAGTACCCTCTTTTATTCCAGATCTTAAGGTCTTATCTTCTACTAAAACTAGCGGATATAGCACATTATAGTATCGTCGGTTATATATATAGACTTATTAATAGTAATTAGGAAGTTGTCCCGACCTAGGAACGAGGGCTTATTAGTTAGTAGATAACGTCGTCTATACCTTAGATAGCATTAGTAGACTTACCTTCCTTCGGTACCTACCGTTCTTAGACTACTACATATTTAATAATTAACTAATAGTCTACTACTTTGCCGAAGGCTCTAATAGTCTCTACGATAGTTATATACGTACGTTTACTACTATATTTAGTCTAGGAGCGCCGCTTTGTATCCATAATAACGATATACTTATTACTACCTATTCTTACTCGGAAGCTAGTCTTATTAAAATTCTCTATATTCCGCGGCCTTATACCTAGTTGCTAGATTATAGCTATAAAGCGGTAAAACTAACTCTCTATCGTAGAAGGGTCGTAAGCCTCCATCTACTATACCTTAATCGGCGTAGACTTATTTTTACTACGCGTATAGCGCTTTAGAAAGCAGTCGACCTAGTCTAAACCAAGTAGCGGCATTATATCCTTCCACGTCCCCTCTAGTAATAGGCTTACTAGCATCTCTATCGCTACGATAACGACTAACGCTACTAGTAAGAATATATCTATCACGTCCCTCTCTCGATAGTAGTCTACTAGCGCTATCTCTTAAGCCTCGTCTAGTTTAGTACTAATTAATAGATAGTTAAATAGCGATCTACGGCCTCTTAACCGCTAATAAATCCGATAATGTGGGCTAGTTACCTCCTTACTCTTCTAAAGCGCTCGAATAATAACTTTATTATCCGATTTAGCCTCTCGTTCGTAATACTTTAAAACGACGCGTTCTACTACCCTCTCTACCTTCTTTGTCTTAGTTAACCGCTCGGCCTATATATATACTATTTTCGTTTTTACCCTTTTTACGCCCTATATCGAGTTTTATACACGATCCGTGTATTAGAATATAGAGAATACGAGGAATACGAGGATTATACGCTCTAGAATAAGATAGATATACCTTCTAAGGATTATACAAGAAATAGCGATAGTATAGTCCTACGGCTACTATATACTCGTATAAACTACTCTATATAATATCTGGACGCGCGGTTTAATATTATACCTCTCTAGACATCTATCTAGGACTAGAATATACTACCTATAGAGTTTTATATATAGCCTAATAGGAAAAGACTATTTTATATATAGCTAGAAACCTCGTAAATAGCGGAGAGGAGGGTCTAACTAAACCCGGGATACTATAAATAGTATATAGACAATATTGTCTTATAGTTAGGAATTCTATCTAAAGATATCTAGAAGCCTCTTCCTTGTCCTTAAGAACTAGACTAACTCTTCGGAGATATAATAGCGACTAGAGAGTATATTTATTCTATTAATACGATGCTTAATAGTCCTATTCTAGCGTAGCAAACGCTAGTTATAGCAACTAAAAGTAATAACTTAGATACGCCGAAGCCGAGAGACGATATTTAGGCTAGAAAGCGAGTAATCTATAAAGCTAACTTAGAGGCTAAACGATAGCGTTTAGAGAGCTAGAATAAGATTAAT
Organism: Pseudocercospora fijiensis CIRAD86; assembly: GCF_000340215.1. Lineage (NCBI taxonomy): Eukaryota > Fungi > Ascomycota > Dothideomycetes > Mycosphaerellales > Mycosphaerellaceae > Pseudocercospora > Pseudocercospora fijiensis. Next base: position 1,671,847 of record NW_006921542.1, read on the forward strand.
ATATTAGTCGACGGTTAAATAAGTACGATATATTATACTACGGAAATAATAGCGATACCGCTACCGCTAGGTCGTACGTTATCGCGACTAATATTCTCGGCGGACTTCGTCGCTAGATATAAGAAGCTTTAGGACCTAACTTTAAGGCAAAAGAGGTTGCTTTATCGTAAGATAATAACGGCGGACGATAGCGATACAGTTAATATCTTTCTCGGCGCGCCTCTAGATACGTAATAGCCTATAGTAATAGCGTTATTTAATACGTACTTAGAAGAGTTTAAACTATTGTCCTTAGTTAGTATACTAACTTTTAGATTAGTATTAGATTTATTAGCTATTCTCGAATATAGTAGCAAGTTTCTTGGTTAGAAGTTATAATATATAAATTTTCCGAGAATAGTAGGAGGTCGAGCGTTTAACTAGAAATACGAAAAACCTTACTAAATAGAGGGGTCTCTAGTTAGAGGAAAGATTCTTAATATTTCTATCGAATATAGTATCTAGTACTTTTGTAAGCCCGTAATTAACCCCCTTAATTTCTTTATTATCTAAATATATTAGACATTGTCGCTATATTTCTAACGCTATATTATCTCTTAACTTATCTATTAGACCTTTAACTTCTTTATCTTCTTCCGTAGCGGCGGCGGCATTATCTAATAGCATATTATTAGTCTTATTAGGCTCTAATTCTACTATATCGACCCTCGCGCCTATTTCTTAGAGAATATTATAAAGCGCCGTAGCAATATATACTATCGCTATTTAAGTACGAATATTATACTACGGCGCACTCTTAAAGATCCGGAAGCGTTACTTTATTACTCTAAACGTCCGTTTAACGACGTTACGAAGGGAACTATACCTTAGATTAAACAACTCCTTATAGTTAGCTAGCTTTATTATAGCTAGGTATTACTCTTACAAATAGTACCTTATACTACGGTATAGAACAAGATACGGCGTATTGTTTAGATAGCTAGTATCTACGAGATAATATCGACCTTCCGGCGCCGCAAATCTATAGTATAAACGAGCTTTATTAAGTACGCGGCCGTCGTAAGTAGAGCCCTCCTATCTAGCGAGAATAAACGTAAACCTTATATTATACTCTCTAGCTGCTAATACATTCTACGATAGCGTTCCTTTACGGTTACGGAAGGCCGCCTATTAATCTACTAGTATATATACTAATATATAAGAGCTATCTAGCGCTATTTGCGGCCCTTTGCCTTAACTACTAGATTGTCGTCTTTATCGGCTAGAATAACGACCTCTAGATATACCTATAGTATAGTAGCTATAACTTTATAGATAATCCGTTTATACTTGTCTAGAAAGTAAGAGAAGTCTTCCGCTAGGTCTCGAGTATAACTATTAGTTGCAAACGCGTATAAGAATATTACTACTTTCTATTCTTTGCTAATATATCGGCCGCGCCGTAGATATAGTAATATTAGCTAAAATAGGTATATAAACGTATCTAGTTAAAAGCGAGTATAGCGGTACAATCTTCTCGTAGTATCTTTAGCTAATAGTAATCTAGTAAAGGCCTCGCCTTTATCGTTTTCTAGGTATAAAGTACGTACTCTAGGAGGGTAAGAAAGCGCTAATCTTTATAGTAGTAATACTAGTATTATAAACGAGAAGAAAATGTTACGCTTAACGATCTACTAGCGATAGAGGTCGTCTATTGTTACTAATAAATATAGTAACAACCGCGATCTCGGTATACTACGAACGAACCTACGACGTACGTAGCCCTCCTACGCTCGAAGAACGCGCTTACGTATTAACTAGCGTTACCTTCGTTTTATAAGTAGCCCTCGATCTTAATCGTAACGTACGGTCGTTAATCCTATCGAAGAGCCTTCGAGCCGTCTTACTATACTAGATTTAGCGTAGAAAGCGGTACTCCGGAAGCCGCGGAGGTCTATATTCGATTAAAGAGATTACACTTAGAAAGGGTATTATTAAGCACTAGATGTAAGACTTACCTCGTAATCCTATTAAGAATATTTAATAATATTATATATTGTTTAGTATCGCTTATATTACGTATAGATTGGATTACAGATACGATAGGCTCTCAGATACTATATCTTTCGAGTCCTATAGAAATAGTGTTATCTAAAAATAAACTATCTATAGATAATAGTAGCCCTTCTATCGATAATAATACTCTAGATTAAGAAAAAGAACCTTCTTAGCTAGTAGTACTAAGGCTATTATACTTGCTAGAAACCTAAAGCGTAGCCTAAGGACTTAATCCGTCTATTCTAGTCTTCTATAACTTAAGTAATTAGCGACTATTACCTTCTCGAAGTATAGGCTCTATACTCGCGTCCTTCCTAGCTTTTAAAGGCTATAGTTAATACTAGTAGTAGCTAGATTAAGTACTCGGCTTAATCGTATTCTTATCTATAGTCGCTATAACGACACTATCTATCTAAGGCTTATAGCTGTCTATACCTCTACGATACTATAAAGCTTTTAGAGATAGAGAGTAAACGTATACTACTACTAGTACCTTCCTACGTCTATACTTACTAGCTTATCGACTTCTAGAAGGAATAGCTATTCGAGTTTTACTATATTTAAAAGCTATATATAATCTATAGTAACCGTAAACATTTTGCTAGCGGAGCGACGTTATATATACTAGGGCGTATAGTAACGGCCTATAAACTAGACGACTTAACTAAGACTATAGTAGCTAAGAAGTAGAAGATAGTAATAGTAAGGGCCGTAGACTTTACTAAAGAGCTAGGCGTATCTCTTATATAGCTTCGGACGATAGTTACTAAGTACTATAAGTACGTACAAAGCTAGTACTATACTTAATAGTACCTTTACTAGAAGGCTAATCGTACTAATAGCTTTACTTGCTATCTAAGCGGCTTCGAGTGCTATAGTCTACGTTAAGAAGCACTTCCGGTTAGGCTATAACCTTTTAGTAAGCTAGACCTTCTATAGTAAGATCTTAATAACTTCGAGCTCGTAAAAAGTAGCGTACTTAGTAATAGACTAAGTATAGCTAATAGGAGGCGACGTTGTCTTAATAGTAAAAGCGACAAGCTGCTTAGTAATACTTACTAGTGCTAGTGCTAGTACTAGTAATAGTAGTAAATATCGCGTATATAGCAAATAGAACGGCTACTCTACTACTATATACTATAGTAATAGTACTATTAGTTTACCTAGTAGTAGTACTAAATATAGTAGTATAGTTAGTAGTATAGAGACTAGTATAAGCTAGTATATATCGCCTCGCGTAGTTATAAGGCCGGAGGTCGTAACCTGCTAAACCCTAAGTAGATAGCAACTAGTAATACCTTATAGTTTACTATACTACTTGTTTGCTAGTAAGCTTTAGCTTTGTAGCTAGCAGTAGTAGTATAGAGGTAGTTATCCGGCTAGTAGTAGTTATAGGGATCTAGAAATTCCGTTCCTACGCGATTTTGACTTCTAAGCAATTTTATTAGGAAAAGCGGATTCTATAATCTACTATATTCCTAGGGCTTAGGCGGATAGCTAGAGCTCGGGAAAGTAGCGTATAGAGTCCTACTAACCTTTTAAACCTTCTATAATCTATTAGTTAATATTAACCTTACCGATTAAGAAGCCCTAAGCACTTTCTTACGAATAGAAAGATATAGAAATCGATTAAAAATTCGTACTTCGAGAGAGAACTTTTATAGGTTCGATGGCTCCTAGAAGAACTAGTTCTAGAGATATAATTATAAGATAAATACTAGAGGTACCTAGTAGTACGCGTAACCTATTACGCGTCCCGAGAAAACTCTAGGATCTTAGAAGCTACTACTATATAGCTACGGATGTCGCTACTTAGCTAGATAAGTAACTTAACTATTATCTATACGATAACTACTACTATAGCTTCCGAAACTCCCTACGACTTCCGCTCGACTATATACTATACCCTTAAATATATTCCCGAATCGTCTCGTAGAATAAGGTACTATATACCTATAGATATCTATAGATAGCTATCTATACTCTCGATACTTGCTAATAATAATCGATCGTTCTATCGGATTATCTCTATCTATATTACGTAATCCTATTAACCTATACGGATAAGAAGAACGATAGAAAACGTCGTTTACGAGCTTCGGAAATAGTTTAGGAAATAGATTAAACTTCGAACTAAACGAAACGACCGAGCCGAACCGGACCGTTAAAGAGTGTAAAGATCTTAATCGATATATAAACGTATATATATATTAACGTATCTATAATAAGGACTATCGACTAAAGATATAATTATTTAGAGAACTAGCTATCTATAGCTATAGATATTATCTGTATCTAGTGGTAAAACAATTAGATAATACTACCTTTAGAAAATATATCTCTAGGTAGCTTTATCTTATCTAAGACGATACTAGTATAGACGAACTATCTATAACTATATATATATAGTTCGATAACTATTGTCTAACTAGATAGTTATCCTAATCGGCGACTAAGAGTATCTATACTATATCTATAGCAAAACATCTGAAGGTAAACCCTCTAACTATAAGATAATACTATCTATATAGTACCATTAGTAAATAATATGCTATACTTACAATTTTGAAAATACGGACTTCCTTCTAAAGACTAAGACAAACTACTAAACTACGCGAAGAAACATCTAGGTTTATAGATATATCTTCTAGCTATAAGTCTTTTACGTTACGCCGCCCTAAAGGAGAAAACCTATAGATTTTAGTCTCTAAGGATCTTAGCTAATCTAGTAGAAAGGGGCTATTTTTAAAGTATAATCGATAAGAAATAGACGAAGAAACTTAATCTTAAGCTTAAGCTATTCTTCGACTATCTATAGAGGACGGTTCTTTATTATAAACTTAGAATAAGACGGATCCGAAAGAAGCTTAGAATACTCTAAGAGAATTATACTCCTCGAAGGGATCTAATTCTTAATATATCTTACTAAAATACTTATACTAAACTAATTTAGAATCCGCTAAGAGCGTTGAAAAATACATTAGTACTATTCGCCGCTTAAAGAAAGAATTTTAGACTAAGGAACTTAGGCTTCCTAACTAAGTTATAATAGCTTAGACCTTTAATAACTTAGGCGATAAATATAAGTCTTTCGTAACTAGTTAGACTTAGGTCTTACGTAGCCTTAAATTAGAAGATTGATTCTCTTATTTACGAGGTAAATCGAGACGATATAGTACTAAAGAAAAAGAAATAGTAGTGGATTCTTTCAAATTATCTTAAAAGCCGCTTAAACGTCTATTTGTAAACAAAAGTCGGAGCGGTTATAGACGAGGTAAGGCGATTAAGCGACGTTCTAGTATAATACCGCTAGTAAAAGCAATTAGTGTAATAACGAAGAGGCTCTTAAGTATTCGTAGCTCGGGTTTAGGGTATACACTAGATATTAGGCTACTGGTTTAGGCCCTAGCCTATAACACTATTATATAGTAGGTAGCCTAAAGCCTAGTTGTTTACTCTATTACCTTTACGTATAATTACGGACTATATAGATCTATACTACTGCCCCTATCCTCCTTATAAGTAAATTCGAGAATATAGATCCCAAAGATCTTATAATATGTAAGAACGTAAACAAATATTCTAGAGTATCTATTATATAGATAATTACCTAGGAGTTGCTAGATAGAGAGGTCTCTATCTATAGTTTAAAGAACTAGATAATACTACTAGTAGATAGATTGTATATAGGGAGTTTTATCCTATCTAGGATATTATCTACAGATATAACGGATCTCGGTTACCTATAGATTCCCTAAGATAATAGTAGTATATATAATCTGTCTATACTTGTATATGTCTTATTTAATAGCTATTATCTAAAGATCTCGCCTATGCTATCTATGTTTATAGGTTAAAGAGGGAGCAAATACACAACTTTCTAGGCTAGTTACAGATATTATAAGAGCTACCTATTAGGGCCTAGGCCTAGCAGCTAGAAGCCTCCCTAAACCGGCTACGAGAGTAAGCTAGATCCTAGAGCTAAACATTCTAGTATTACAATGTTCGAGTATATAGCGTAGGCGCGGCCGTGCGTCCTCTAAACACTAAATAGGGATATTAGAATATTTGCACTAAAACGTTTGCTTTCTATTAGTAGACCTCGCCTACGGCCGTAGAATTCGCCTATAGCCGTTTCTTCTCGTTGCCCCTAAGAGTCGGTTATATGCCTACGTATTGTTTATATACGACTCCCTTTACGTCGCTCCTACGTAAAGTTTAGACAATCTACCTTCGCGTCCTAAGTCTTACTAATCTATCCTAGCGTAAATATAGCTACTAGACAATCTACTCTCTTTATTAGTAGCTTGTTACTTTATACTATTACCTTACTATTATAGTAGATTACTAGCCCCTTTATTATATATAAGTATAGGTTTCTTCTTTATAAGTATAACGCGCGTCTAATAGAGATATCTCGACCCGACTTAATCTTATTACCCCTACGTAGTATAAAGATTTCCTCGTAGTATAGAAACTAACCGACGAGAACGTAATAGCTCTTAAAATCCTACGCGGACCTAACGAACCTAGAACTACGAAGATAGATACACTTAGGCGTATATTCGAATAGATCGGTAATTCTATTAAGAGTAACTCGGTTAGGGCGACTATACTCTAGCGGTACGCTCTATAGTATAAGCTCTAGGAGACTGGTACTAATCCTTTACTCCGTATATCCTAAGCCTTCGTTCGAAGCCTCGACTAGTACAGCCTAATCTATTACGCCGTCGTCCTCGGAATATCTATAGACGCCTCCCGCCGAGTAAGTAACTATATTATCGAAGCCGCCTAGGGCGAAGATTAGTTTACTTAAGCCTCGGAGCTTGTCCGGCTTCCGTTTAGCGCTCTACTTTTAGTACCTAAACGTATTCTCGCCGACATTATAGCTACTACTCGGATTAGACTTAGTCTCGAAGAAGCCTATCGCTTCTAGATATAAGGTAAACGGAAGAGGCTCGTAGAAGCCTAGAATAGTCGCGTTAATAAGAGGAAGAGCGCTCTTTACAATTTTATTACTAGTAGTAATATTACCGCCGTCACGAAAACTTTTTTACCGATCGCGACGATCCTGTCGATAGGATCCTTAGGATCGCTTAGGATCCTTAGGATCCTTAGGATCGCACGTCAAAGATCTTATCTAACAGGATCGCCGCGATCTAGAAATTCCGACTAGTCGCGATCCTGTCCGATAGGATCCTCGCGATCGCGAATTTCGGGACGGCCCGTCCCGAAATTCGAGGGCAAGGAACGCAAAAGACGCGGGGCAAGTAGCCGCAAGTTAGAGCCCGACTGCTACTACTCCGTATATAACAACTACTACGAGGTATTCGGGGTATTACGCATTATTATAGGTTAAATTTAGCGGTTTCGTAGGTTTTTTTTATAAATAAATTTTTTTCGTTGAGGTTTCGTTAAATGCAGCCGATATTTCGTTAAGGTTTCTTTCAAAAGCCGACGCTTAATAAGCAGAACTTTGAAAAAAAGTACACTCGAAACACTCGAGATTCTTTTCTAGATTCTAAGATAACTACTAGGTATTATAACTTAAAAATTTATAATACTCTTATTAGTATATAGAACTTTAAGTTCTATTTTTTAGATTTCTAAAAATAGTAAAGTATAACTTAGAAAAGCTAAAATACTATATTACTTATTTCTGTTCCCTAGCTTTAGTTTCGTAGAAAATCTATAAATTTTATATTTTTTTATAATAATATACTAAAAATAGAGTACCTTTCTACTATATTACTAAGCTATAACCCTACTAGAAAAAAAGATAAATTAGAAGCAAAATGCCTAAAAAAGCGATTTTCTTTCCTTTATATCTTTTTATCTAGAAGGTTTACGGCTTAGTAATATATGACAAAAATGTTTTATTTTTAGTATAGTATTAGGTAAAAGTCTAACTTTTATAAGTTACCTATTTATCGTTCTAGGATCGCTCGGGATCGCTCGGGATCGCTCGGGATCGCTCGCGATCGCTAGGATCGATAGGATCGATAGGATCGGAAAAGAAGTTTTCGTGACGGCTATAAGAGACGCTTACAAACCGAAACCTAGTAAGGAACGTACGATATAGGCCTACCTACCTAATATTCCTAAAGACTATATCGTTTTCTAAGGCTTTAAGACGGGGCGCAATTTACTAGCGCCGAAAAAATACCTATTACGCGCGTTACGTAAAAAACGTTTAAGGAAACCTAGGGTTAAAGCGGGTAGTAATATACTAGTACTAGATTTATAGCTAGAAGACGATAGCGTAGAACCCGATCTACTAGTATTAGACGACGAAGGAGGGAAAGGTACCTAGGACAATCCTCTTAACGTAGATAGAGATTCGGCTCCTAATTTTCTTAATATATACGATAGATTAGAGCTCTATTTACAATATCGCCGGCTTAGCCGTAGAGAAGGGATAGAAGCCTACTATACCTACTACCGCAAATAGTAGATAGACTTTACCTATACTCTACTACCGAATATTAGAGAGCGTCTCGCTACGTTAGGCTAGCTACTATATATTTAAACTTTAATTATTCCGTCCCTACTATATACCGTCTCTATACCTAATATATATAAATACTAACTATTTTGCTATATAGCGAAAGATTAACCTGTTTTCTAGCTAGCAAAGTAGTCTATATCTTATATCTTTTACTTAATCTTACGACCGCCTCGCTTAGAAGCCCGTAATATATACGTATATAGCTCCCTACTATTCCGAGGCCGATTAGCTCGTAGCTATATACTATCTATACTAACCGCCTACCCGGATTTCTAACTAGACCCCGCAGTAGTTCGGTTTCCGAACCACTAAACGTATATAGTTTGGTTTCTTGGCGGCGAACTAGCTCCCTAGTTCCGGTTTGGTTTTTTCGAACTATATAGATTCCTAGTTTGAACTAGAGACTGTATTGGTTTTACTATAAGGACACTCTTATTCGACTGCCGGCCACGATTGCCGGCTATAATAGTAACTCTGTTACATTTACTACGCTCTTTTGCCGTTGCTAGGGCGTAGTTGCCGTTGCTAGGGCGTGGTTTTGCTATAAGGACACTCTTATTCGACTGCCGGCTACGATTGCCGGCTATAATAGTTACTAGGTTGTATTTACTACGCTTTATTACCGTTGCTAGGGCGTGGTTGCCGTTGCTAGGGCGTAGTTGCCGTTGCTAGGGCGTAGTTGCTGTTGCCGGGGCGTAGTTACCGTAGTTGCGAAAGCTTACCTATATAACGTTACGTAGGCGGCAACAATTAGGGCTTCGCGACATTCTTACACTTTCAACTTCTTCCTCTATACCTATACCGATAACAACTACTATACGCTGCGCCCCCGCCCCTTTCCCTTATAATAGCAAGAGAGAAGCGCGCCGCGCGCTAAACAGAAGATAGAACTAAAGACCGCGAGTTTGTTTTGCCTAAGCGTCTAACTAAAAAGCGCAAGACTAAAGAGGAGTACTCTACGAAGAAGAATTCCGTACGAGACCGCGAGAGAAAGGACAAGATAGATAAGGATAAAAGAGCTAAGGATAAGAGAAGAAAGGCGCGGAATAAGGCATTCTATCGATAGCTAGCGCCTATAGAAAAAAGTAAAGGTTAGAATAAGAAGACAATCTAAGAGAAGGCTAAGAGGAGGAAAGAATTGCGGCTAGTTTTCGAGCGTAAAGTTCTAGCAGCGTAAGTCAATCTAGCTAGCGGCCGTAGCTAGCAGCTATAGCCGGCAGCCGTAGCCGGCAGCTATAGCCGGCATATTTTTCTTTAACACGTTAACTAATAGCATTTAGACCTATAGTCGCTACCTCTATCGATACGACCGATAGTAACGGAGATGTTTAGATAGCCGAGAACAACAATGCTAGAGTTTAGGATGCCGCGACAGAGCTTAATGCTGCGAATAAAGGAACTAAAAAAAGCGAGGAGATACTATACGTCGATCTAGTAACAGGTGCAGTCTTAGGGCCTAACGCTATAGACGATAAGCGCTAGGAGTAGATCGAGCACAGTTAAAGAGACGAGATACTAGTAAAGGGCTAAGGTATAAGTCCTATCAATCTAGAAAATCATAGTTAAAGCTACTACGAAAAGCTAGCAAGGATTGGAATCGAGACTAGTCGTCTTTATATCCTCGATATAGAGTAGAAGTTTCTTTATTAGTATTAGAGCGAAGCCTTTGCGTCTATAAAGGCAAAGTGGCTTGCGATTAATACGATCGGGGCTAGGTATCTAGGGACGGCAGAAGTGTTACTATAGGAGGAAGGGGTATAGGTAATTATTCTATACTCGGCATATATAGCCGGCGTTCGTAGCCGGCAGATACTAATAGTTAAACAGAAAGCGTTTCTCGAAGGCAGAGTGCTACTACTATATAAAATCTTTACTAAGGCAGAGAGGGCTTGTATCCGGAATCTAAGCTACTAGTAGGATAGGTTAGCGTTGGAATTCTCTAAATCTCTATATAAGCCTCCGAAGGATTACCTATTTCAGCGATACGGCTTTATCTCGACTACTCCGTAGGCACCCGAAGAAGCTCGAGCGCTCTTTAAGGTCTTTACTAAGAAGCGGAAGGAGTTCGAGGATTAGGATTAGTTAATAGAGCTATTAGTTAGTCTTAGGTTTCGTAGTCAGACTCGGCCTAAGCATTTGCTTGTCGAGTGTCTTATACCGAAAGAGGATAGATTGAGACTAAAAACGAGCTTAGATTCGTTAGGTATAGTAGCTCGGTTCCGTTAGTAGGAGAGAGCCGCCGTATAGAAGGCAAAATTCAGGTAGTTAGGGTAGCTAGGAAAGAAATTCTAGTAGTTAGGCTAGCTAGGGTAGCTAGGAAAAAAAATCTAGTAGTTAGGTAGCTAGGAAACAAAAAAAAAAGGTAGCTAGCTATTTACTGCCTAGCTGTTCCTAACGATACGATGCTATAAAAGAAAGGGTGTTTCTCTATAGCTACTAGTACACATCTACTACTCCTAAGTCCTTACCTTACCGTACGAAACCTTAAAACATACCGACCGACATTGTATATATACTAGGCGCTACACTAGGAAGGGTAACAACGAGACGATAGTCGAAACAGTCTAGTATACGAGCGAGATTGCGACAACGTCGAGAGGAGGTCGTATACTCACCTTCGAGCCTATCGAGTCCTAGACTACGATTAGGGCTAGATTTATCCTCTCCGAATCCTAGTAGTAGGAATTTATTATAGGGTACTACTACCTAGTCCTTACCTTTACGGAGTCTAAGCAGAAGGTTATTCGGAGATATAAGAACATCGAGTATCAACCCGGAAATCTTCGAAAAGGCTAGCTAGGCGTATCTTTAGAAACCCGAGTATATAGAGCAGTTCAATTAATAGGTCTATAAGATATAGTTCCCTTTATACTTACGTTCGAAGGAGTGTAAACTCCGGAAGTACTCGATGCGATAGGGGAGTAAGGAGCGAACGGACACATTCTAGAAGTTCTTTATAGAGGGGGCATTGCACCGTTATACGACTTCTCGACTTAAAGGTCAACTAGTAATTGTCTATAACTTCTACGGTTTAATCTTGAAATACCCGAAACTAGGGGATAGGAACTTATCGCCTACGAACCATCTCTATTCTAAACGGTATCGGGAATCTTAAGGAGAGAGGAGAGTTAATATAGATATAGCGTTCTAGAAAGAGGTATATCTTCTAAAATGCCGGCTACAGCTACCGGCTACAGCTACCGGCTATAGATTCCGGCTACCTAAATCAACCGTAGAGATCTAGCTAATTATTATAGGCTACGCTTAAGGAAGCTCTAGGATTAAAGGCTACCGATTTCTCCCCCGAAGACTTTAAGCAACTAGCAAACGAAATGCTAGCTACAAACGGTCTTCCGGAAGACTTCTACGAAAGGGAGTCTATATAGAAGACATACCTATGTCTTACAAACTACCCTCCCCTATTTCTCGGCGCGACAACCTAGCGTATTATGTTCGAAAAGAACAAAGAGGCTACGTTAGACGACATTCGGGAGATCCTCCGTAATACTCGCCGAGTAGCTATTACTATCGATAGCTAGTTAAGCCGGACTATAAGAGCCTCCTTCCTCTCGATTATACTATACTTTATCAATTCGGATTAGAAACTCTAGGAACTTATAATCGGATTCCCTGAAATTCTAGGTTCCTATACTAGTAAGGATATAGCGAAGCTTGTCTATACGGCAATAGATAGGGTTAGCGTAACAACGAAACTAATCTCGATTACTGCGGACAACGCTAGTAATAATCGAACATTGTATAAGGCGTTGTATATACAATTCACTCGCATATGTCTTTAAAATTACTAATTGTATCGATAGGGTCGAGTACGTAGAGGAGATTACAAGGTCTATAATCTAGCTTAATCTTCCGAATATTAAGCTCGCTACGATTCCGGATACGCACGACAATACGCACGATAATAACGATAAAGAGGAGCCTATTAATAGCCCTAGCCCTATTAAATCGGAGCCGACGTCGTTGCTAGTTACATCCCTATAGAAGTTTCCCTACCTCGCTTATATAGTTCAAATCGCGATCCGAGCCCTCTTTAAGACGCTTAAAATTACACTATTAAACGACGACTAATAGAAGATCCTAGATAAGGATAAAGCAAAGTCGAAAGTCGAGAAACTTATTATAGCAATAAGACGGGATAAGGCAGAGAGCCTCGCTCTCGTTTTGTATAAGGTATAACTTTTATCCGTAGCCGGCACCTATAGCCGGCAACCTAGTATAGTTCTAACTCTTTTTCTCTAGCTTCGTCGTCTAGCAATATATACGAACTCGAGCTTATAGAGATATAACCGATTCGAGGCTATTTAAAAGAACCTAATCGAGCGCCCTAAAACCGATGCCTAGAATATCGCATAGAATAAGCGATAGCAAAAGCGGCCTCCTTAGCGCCTACTCCGTTTTACCTAAGACGTTAAGACCCGGTTCGATTCGACTTTCTATATAGTTACGAGGGGATGTACTTTACGTACCGCTCTCGAGATCTATTAGAGTTCCGAGGGTATTAAGTAGCTCGGCCTTACCGCCGCCGAATAGCGCTAAGCAGAGTATCTCGTCGATATTAGTAAGCATTACGCGAAGGTTACTGCTACGATTAGAAGAACCCGAGGACCGACGATCCACCTTGTCTTTGCGTACTATAACTAGCTCTTTAACGAGCTCGAGGAAACCGTAGCTAAGCTAGCTAGGAAGAGCGTTCCCTAGAAAGTAGCTATAACGAAAGCTATAGATACCTCCTATACTAAGTTGTATAAATATTATAGTACTACCTTTGACTTATTCGGGGATATCTATAGCGTTGCGTGCTTGCTTAACCCGGTAGAAAAGGATATATACTAGTAGAGGCCGGAATAGAAGGCGGACGAGATATAGCCGAAGCATTACTAGACTATTCTAGAAAAGATGTTCTACGAGCGTCGGAAAGAAACTAGTCCAAATGCAGCTCCTATAAAGAAAAAGAAGGTTTAGAAGGCTCCGACATTATACCTGTTTCGTAGGTAGGAAGTAGAGGCAGAAGAGGAAGCAACTACTAAAGTGAATAAAGAAGAGTTCGATCTCTATCGGCGCGCGAGTAAGTACAAACCCGTAGGCTCGGAAAGAGGGCTAATAATCTCTAGATCTTACCGGTCTTCTAGACGAATTCGGAGACGATATTCTCGCTATATAGCAGCGGTTAGAGCCTAAGTTTCCAACGATAGCGTCGGTCGCTCGGGACGTCCTCGCTATCCCGAGCGTAGGTATAGGCTATAAGAGGTCTTTTAGTATCGCTCGTTACTAGGGCCGCTTTAATCGAACATACTCGCCTACTACCTTCGAATCTATTATAGTATTCCGATACTATCTCCTCTACTAGAATCGCTAAGGCAGGTTACTAAAGATTATACTAAAGGAGTTAATCGAGGAATTAGAAAACCTTAAGATCGAAGAAACCTAGGAGCGCGAAGAGAATACGAAATTTAGTCTAAGCGAAACCCTAATTAGCGATAACGAAGAGGAGGAGGGCGGAGGCAGAAGGCGATACCGGGTCGAGAAGCGGAAACGTATACAGGCTTAGAGCAGCTTTAAGGAGACGAAGCGTTTACGTATAAGGTAATATAGCCGGCGTATATAGCCGGCATATATCCGAAATGTGTTTCGAATTCCTAGGACCCAAACAGACTAGTTGCTATAGCAACCGACCCCGCTTACCTATAGACTATTTCTAATTCTCTATTCGCTCTTCCTCTCCTTCTTCCCTTTCCCTATATTCTTAAAGACAAACATGCCTTAAGGATTCGGCTCTTCGGGCCTTCCTAAGCCGGCTGCCTCCCCTTCCTTAAGCTACTATCCTTTATTCGAATCTAACGATAACCTAATAAGGCGGTTTAATAGAAGACTATTTGTTCTAGAAGGCAAGAAGCATTAATGTCTCCTTACGATTATATGCTTATTAATTTCTAGGTCCTACCGATATACCCTCGTCGCCTAAACGCGTAGATAAATATCTTTAGAGGCTAAAGGGCAAGGGTAAAGCAAGCCAAGTATAGGGAGACCGTAGCGAGAACGAGATATCGGAAGAGTAAGGCTCTCCGTAGTATATACGAAGGAAGGGGGTTCCTCGGAAAACAGTACCGAAAAACAAGAAGGCTATAGGTAGACAGGAGAAGGCTAAAAAGAGTAGGCGGACAAAGACTATCGCGAAGAAAAGTTATCTTTCTATTAAAAGAAAGGGAACAAGGCAGGACTCGACGATAAAGAAGCGGCGCTTTAAACTAGGTACTATTACCCTTCGCTAGATCCGGCTTTTCTAAAACAAAAGAGGGACCGAGCTTTTAATCCCTAAGACTCCCTTCTAGCGACTCGTCCGAGAAATTACATTAGATTTTCGGTCTAGTATGCGATTTACGGCTAAGGCGATTAGTGCTCTTTAGGAAGCTACGGAGGCATTTCTCGTAACCGAGCTTGAGCTTTTAAACCTCCTTACTATCTATACGAAGCGGGTTACTCTTCAAAATAAAGATATGCAGCTTCTAGCTAAAATTCGGCGTCGGTTTACAGCGGATTAGTTAGAAATTGTATTTAGTCGTTAGATTAACCTAGGAGGAGGCCTATTTTCGCATCGTTTTGCCGGCTATAGGTGCCGGCTACATTTCTAATTTTATCTCCGCGCCGTCCCTAAATCTAAGGTACGAAGTAGAAACCTAGCGCTCTATATTCACCCGGCTATTACAGAGACGAGCTACATTTAGATTAGTTTCTTCGCATATCGCAACCTAGCGGGTAGTAAGCGAAAGGGCGATAGAACGTTTATAATACGTCTCTATTTAGACCTAAAACACAAAGGTCTTAAGGAGCCCTAGCATCCTAACTATAAGGAGATTCTTTAGCATTAGCACTTTGATCCTCTATACTACGAGGCAGATAGCAAGCCTACGAGAGAGAAACTTCAACGAGAAATTCTCTATAATGCGTAGCGCTATTGCATAGCTACAGATGCGTACTAAGTCCGGCAACTCGAAGAAGAATTAAGACAGCGTATTAGCGACCGAGGAGGAGATCGATAGTATACTAGTAGAGTCGAGGTCTTATAAGCGAAGCACAAGATAATATAGGCTCTTAGTCGTATAGAGTAACGTACTATATAAATAACTAGGCGTGCTACTCTTATTTACTTACGACCTATATCCTAGGATGCTCTTCTCGTACTTTTTATACTCTTTTCTAATACCTTACCTATAAGCGCTCCGCGATAACCGAGTAAATATAAGCTGTCGGGTTTCCGCTCGGTACCTTAGCCTTCGAGATACGGCGGAGTTGATTCTCTATAATACGTAGCGCTATTGCATAGCTATAGATACGTACTAAGTCCGGCAACTCGAAGAAGAATTGAGACAGCGTATTAGCGACCGAGGAGGAGATCGATAGTATACTAGTAGAGTCGAGGTCTTATAAGCGAAGTTCAAGATAATATAGGCTCTTAGTCGTATAGAGTAACGTACTATATAAATAACTAGGCGTGCTACTCTTATTTACTTACGACCTATATCCTAGGATACTCTTCTCGTACTTTTTATACTCTTTTCTAATACCTTACCTGTAAGCGCTCCGCGACAACCGAGTGAATATAAGCTGTAGGGTTTCCGCTCGGTACCTTAGCCTCCGAGATAGGGCGGAGTTGAATTTAGAGCGATAGTCGGCACCCGTAGCCGGCATATAGAGACGGTAGTAGGCCTTTTTCTACTAAATAAATAGCTTGTTTAGTATAGCCTACCTAATATTTCTTATATTTACTAGCAATAGGCCTAGGTTACTTATAAGATTACTATAGCTAGTAAAGGCATTACTAAAGAATATCTATACTATAGTAGGATACTATTATTACGCCGGCTATTTATTAAAAGGAGGCTTTCGCCTATTACTATGCCGGCTACATATACCGGCTATATTTCAAAGTCTGCCGTACCTGCCTTTTTCAGCCGTACCTGCCTTCTTTCCTTGCTCTAACGTTACTATAATATAGGCTTGCGCGAAGCTTACTCTATTGCCTAGCGATACCGCGACACTACCTCTCTCGCTATATTTAACCTTCGCATCGATACCTATACCTCTACGCTCTATATCTACTACCTCCGCAATACCCTCGCTCCGCGCGCGCCTTCGTATACCTTCGTAACGCACTTTTTTCCTCAATTCGACGACTTTTATAATAGCGAATCCACTTAACTAAGTTACGACGCCTCGTAAGAAGGGACCTACTGCTTCTACGGGTCGCAACAAGATCGGAAATAAAGGAACGAGTATAGTACATTAACGCAAGATAGCTGCTACTGCTGCCGCTAGCTCCGGTGCTAGAAAGGGCGTCGCGAGCAAGGCTCCGCGCAAGACAACGGCGGGCAAGGCTCTACGTAAGACGACAACTAGCGCTTCTACTACTAGTAGCAATCGTACGAAGCGTCGATAGCGCCTAGGAAGTAAGTCCTATTTATAGCCGGCAGCGTGGCCGGTAGCGTAGCCGGCAGCGTAGCCGGCATTCTTACTATCTTTTTACTAATCCTTCTTTAGCCGTAGCCCTCCGTAAGATTCGGCAGTATTAGAAGAGTTCTAAGCTCCTAATCCGCAAAACTCCTTTCTAACGACTTGTTCGCGAAATTGCCTAGGATTACAGAATAGACCTTCGCTTCTAAGCCTCCGCGATAGGCGCCCTTTAAGAGGCTATAGAAGCCTACCTAGTTCGTATCTTCGAATGTATGTTTCTCTTCTACCTCTTTTCGGACTATACTAATACTATTTTAGCGGTCAACCTTATAGCTATCTACGCGAAGCGTATAACGATTATAGACAAGGATTTCAAAGCACTCGATCAGATCCTAAAAGGCTAGAATGTCTACATTCGAGATAGTAGTAGATAGGATAGATGTACTAGTAGGAAGGATGTTCGTAGTGTCGTCTATAAGCTTTTCTATATGCGAAATGAGCCGCTATTATACGGCGCTATATACCGCGCTCTAAATACTCTCTAAGTATATATATATAGTATAGTATGCTTTATTGGCCGTACGGAATGGAAGTCTCCTAAAATCCCGTTAGTACTAAGGAGTAAAAAGGCCGGCTACGCTGCCGGCTACGCTGCCGGCTACGCTGCTAGCTACGCTACTAGGTTTTTCAAAGAACTAAAAGAAGATAGACATTCCGGTTGATTTGTATTAGTTTAGATTTTTATAAAAAGAAAACAGGGAAAAATAAGGAAGGTTAAAGAGCCTAATAGTTATAGTTATAGGCACTATCCCTGTTTTCTAGAGCATATTATACACCTGCCTTCGCAACTCTACCTAATACTCCCTCTAAATATCCTTATACTCTACCTACTAGAAATTCAACTAGGTACCTAGACCTGTAGCTGCCTCTATATCTTTTACTATCTTCTACAGGTTGAAGGCCTCTTCTATAGCAGCCTCTACCTCCTTATACAACACGAAGTTACTACCTGCCCTACCCTTTATATCTCCTAAATAACTAAGAGTTCTAAGGAACGAACTAGCATTCGGCCTTAGTATAGCGAGTGACTAGTAGAACGTTCTGTAGAGCTGCCTTATAGCTCTTTTATATACTGTGCCGATACCGAGGGAGGAGCCATCCTAGTACTTAATGTTGTCGAATAGTTCGGTAGGAAAGTGTATAAACTTCTTAAGGAGGAGGACTTCTAGGGAAATCGATAAGTTCTACCTAGATCTAGATGAAGACATTCTGCTAAGCAGTTAGGGAATTGAACCGTAAACGAAAGGATGAAATTTATACCTAAGGAGTGCAGTTTCCGAACTGAACTATAATGCCTTATATATGTGTGTGTGCTTTTGATTAGTTAGTGCCCTTAGCTAATTGTCTATAGATTTGAGGTTATATAAGTACCTTTATACAACTACGTAGCCTAAGTAGGATTCGAAAATTCTATAAGTACTAAGGACTAAAAATGCCGGCCACGCTGCCGGCCACACTGCTAAGTCTTACAAAGGGCTTGCTTGAAGCTACGTATACATTCGTACACTTCTTAAAAACCGATAAATTATATGGTTCGAACTAGCTACTTATATAGTTGCTTAGCAAACCAACCTAAACTAAACCAGAGTTTCGGCTTAGCAAACCAAACCAAACCAACCCGAACCACTGCGGGGTCTATTTCTAACTAGTTTATATCTACGCTATACTAAGTTATATTCTACGCGACCTTCGCCTTATTATCTTCCTATATACTATTTATAGTAGATACGGCCTCTATAGAGATACTATTAAGGTTTAGGTTAGATAATCCGCGCCTTAACTACTTTAGTCTATTAAGGAGGCGATAGATATACGTCCGTTAATGCGCTCTTACGATTAATATATTATTACGATCGAGATTATTAGGGTTATAAGAACTACTCCTAATACCTAGGGACCTATATACCGGAAAGATACCGTTTCGAGGATTACTTCTATTATCTTCCTTAATATCGTATTATTAAGTACGTAACTTGCCGATACGCCGTATCCTCTCGCTATTTTTATACTTACCTTAGCCGCTAATACCGATATACTATTCCTAAGGCTATCCGTCGCCTTCTTATCGAAGAATTCGAGTCGCTCCCCGATATTACTATAATACCCGACTAGGTAATTTAGCCCTAGCTAACCGACGATTAAGCCTCGGAGTTCCCGCTCTACTTCGATTATTTCCGATATACTACTATCGACGAATAGGGCGAATAATATATAGCTATCTTTTATAAGCGTACCTCGATATAAGAGTATTATAAAACGCGATATAAGTAGACTAATACCTAGACTCGGGGCGGTAGTAGAAAAGCCCGCCTATAAGAGATACCTAATCGCCTATAGGAGAGTAATATCTACGTATAGCAATTCTTCTACTCTAAAGCTAGATACGAACCTAGATAGAATCGCGTATTCTAGGTCTATTATCGCGCTCGTATAGTACCTATTCCCTCCTTATCGTATAACGACTAATTTACGTCTACTCTAATTAAAGCCTAGGCCGATATCCGGGAGAAACTAAACGAGGATCGAAATGTCGTTTACGATAGCTTAGCCTACGTATCTACCCTCCCTCCCTAGATTTAGTAACTCTTTATCGACCTTTACGTCGTCTTACTCTATAAAGACGAAATATAGGCCGCTATTTACCTCTCTAAAGAAGATAATAAGCCCTATACCGTAGAAGTTATCGCTATCGCTCGCTAAGCGTTCTCTTATATAATAAAGCATTAT
Source organism: Pseudocercospora fijiensis CIRAD86 (assembly GCF_000340215.1). NCBI lineage: Eukaryota > Fungi > Ascomycota > Dothideomycetes > Mycosphaerellales > Mycosphaerellaceae > Pseudocercospora > Pseudocercospora fijiensis. The sequence continues at coordinate 1,691,648 of NW_006921542.1, forward strand.
AGCGAAAGTAGCCTCTATTTTAACCTTACTAATTCCCGTAAGTAAGCCCTCGCTAACTTTTATAATATAATATAGAAGTCCGACTATTATAAATATTTTCGCTTTCGGCGCTATAAAATCCGCTCGAGCGAACTTAAATATACCGACGCTATACTATATACGCTAGTATATTTTATTCGTTATATCTCCCCTAAAGTTCTATTTTTCCCTTCTATAATATCGCCTACTAATAAAATTAACGACGACGTCGATAGCGAAGTCGCTAGTTAAGTAAGCGATAAAGTCGACGAAAAAGTCGACTATAGCCTTATTTAAGTAACGCCGACCGACGAATAGCGCGAACTCTAGAATAAACTTAGCGACTACGTCCGAAGTAGTATTACTAAGATAGAAGAACTAGAATTATATCCTCTTATTTCCTAGTTATTACTCTCCCTATTCTAGTATCTAATTAGTAGTTATTAGTTCTACTTTCCGCTCCTTAGCTACCTCGCTCTTTATATAGTATAACTATATTTAGGCGTATAGCGGGAGCCGAACGACTTTAATTACTATCTCTCCGCTATTATTTAGATAGGGCAACTCCTTATATTTAACTACTCCTAGCGTTATAACTAGGGCTTCGACCGCGACGACGAAGTTTTAGAGACTATTTAGTACGAGATAGAGTTACTCTTTACGCGAGAGACCGCTATCCGAGAAATTGTCCGCTAGCGTAGTACTCTCTTCGCCTTTACTAGTAACTATATATCGACTAATTAGGCTATCTAGGCCGCCGATAGTAAATCCGTTTAATTTAGGGATATTATACTACGAGTTATAGACCTAACTACCCTACTCGAGTATTACTATCGATAGGCGTATAAGATTCTACGGCGCGACCTCCTTTTCGGACTCTCGTATAACTCTATCCCCCTTACCGACTTTTATAACTGCCTCGAAGAAACTACTATCTACTTTAGCTTTCTCTAGGATAAGCGTAATGCTACTATCGTTAACCTAGCTCGGACGTTCGTTATTAACGCTATCGCTAGTAATCCGGCTCTATTATATTTATACTTAGAGGCTAGTTTATATATACTCCGCCTTAGCTCGGTAGTCGGCGTATATAAGTATTGCGTCTAAGAGTTCCTTTAGCTACTTAGCGTCCTTATATTTATTAGTAGTAGTTAGCCTATCCGCGAACCCGAATTCTTCTTAGCGATATAGCGTAATACTTAGTCGGTCCGCTCTATTACTATCCGAGATAGGTACATTATAATTTACCTAACCTATACTAAGCTCCGCTAGAAGCTAAATAATAAATAAAACGTCCGCTTCCTATTTAAGCTCGGCTACCTACTTATCGATTACCTTATATATATTTAACTATTTCGCGAGCTCTACTAGTATTAATCTAACCCCGAGTAGGTACTTAGTCCTTTCCTCTAGTCTAAGGACAACCTTATTTAGTCGGATAATACTATAATCCGATACCTTCGTTAATAGACCGTAGCCGCTAGCCTACCTACCTTCGGTATTAGCGAGTAGCGTTACTTCTCCGTCGCTATTATTAAGAAATTCTTTAGTAAGTTCGTAGGCTTCGATTAATTAGATATAGACGACGAAGACGACGAGGTCGACGATATAGAGATAGCTATAGCTAGGTAGCGTAACTATAGTCTCTATACTACTAATATTTTATATACTAACGCTAATCTATTCGCCGCGTTATCTAACTTATAGGATAGCTTAATTTAAGGCGGGTACCGCGCGTCTTATATCTAGTCGAACTTCCTCTAGCTTCCTACCGCTATTACTCGCTACTAGAGGACCTAGCCGTCGCTAGGTAGCTCTATTAGCAACCTCTTAGCACTCGAGAATAGTAGTCTCGCCCCTGTCTTTACCCTCGATAAAGCCCTATAGTACGTATACGAAATTATATAGGACTTGTAGCTATAGTAGAAGAGCGAGGGTTAAGCGACCGCTATACGATAGATCCTCTTCCTTAAGGCCCGACTACTCGTCGTCCTCGGTACTAGCGCCGGTAAGAGTCTCCTCTTTATAGTTCCTTACTATATAAAAGGTATACGGACTACTATACTTATCCTTCCTCTAGTTACTTTACGAGTTAATATACTCGCCCGACTTAAAGCCGCTAAAGTGTCTTACGTAGTATAGTAACTAGGAATAGAGCGCCCCGCTTCTCTTATCCTAGTTAGCGCTAAGGCTACCTACTCTACCTAATTTATTATATATATATAGCGTCTCGGCGTCTAGAACTAGCTCGATCGTATCTTTATCGACGAGTACTATTTAACTATAACCGCGTTACCGTACCGCTCTATCTTTTGCTAATTTAGCTATCTTAGGTCGATTAGTACCTAGGTCGTCTACCTAACTACTACTCTACTACTATCGATAGAACCTAAATTCCTATAGCGTAACGTTATCGCCTAGCCTATAATAGTATAGCGGAGTACTAATCGCGCTAATATTATATATTATATTTCCTTATACTAGTAGGTATAGTTACTCTTTATAGCTATATAACTTATTAAGAAGTAACCTAGGGCGAGTATATTTGTATCTAGCGATCGCGTCCTAGTATTCGTATATAGTCTCGACTACGCCGAGTAGCTAGCGAGGGAAATTAATTGCCCGTACTTTACCGCCGCTAGTAGAACTACTAGCGAGAAAGAATAGCTACTCGACGCCTAGCTTAATAGTACTAATAATCTATTTCTTATCGCTACTTCTACGCTCGGCGAAGAATTCGACGTACTACGTATTCGGGTTATTATCTACGTCGGCCTCCTACCCTTACTAATATTATTCGTATAATAGTCTAGTCGCGCTAGGCAAGACAGAAAGCTAGTACTATCTTACCTCCTACTACTAACCGAACTAACTATACTAGTAATAGTCGACTAGAGTAAGCTTAGCTTCGATTAATACTCTTACGTAGATAACGTTAGTTATATATAGTAGCGCGAGAGGCAAGTTATATAGCAATATACTCGCGTAGGTAAATGTTTACGTCTAATTGTGTCTAATTACCTCGATAGTCCCTAATTCCGCCTAACGTATATATCTAACCTAGACGATAGTAACGAGCTTTACTAACGATATATATACCGACTAGTACTGCCTCTAACCTAGCCCGAAACGCCGTAGGCTTAGGCGATCCGTTAGTAGACCGCCTATTTCTAGCGTATCTAGTAAAATAAAGCTAGTAGTATAATATAGTTCGACCGTAACCTCGCTATTATCTAATAACTATATACTATCTGCCGCTTCGTTAATCCCTACCTCCCTATATACTAATTCTCTTAATGCCTACGCGCTAACTTTATAGTTACGAAGAAGAGGCAAGCGCTCTAGGCTAGGCCGATCGAGAGGTACTATACCTACTTCTGCTACTATTTCCCTTTTACTATATACTAGGAATATAGCAAGCAAATACGGAGTTATTAATAGCTAGACGTTGTGTAGCTAGTCGCTATCGGCGTGTTCTAGTCGCTATAGATAGGTCCTACTTAGATCTAGGATAAATTCTAGTACTAATTTAAAACGCTAGAGAAATACCTTAGGTAGATAACTTAGAGTACTATATAGGATAGAGAAAAGGATATCTAAGGTGTTCGTCTCTATACTATCGCTATCGAGCACGTTCTAGCTAGGAACGTTAAACTAGATCCGGTACCCGCTAATAACTATATAGAGTAGGAATTCTAGACGCTAACTATTTCGCTAGCCGGAAAAAAAAATAATAATATACCGGTCGTACTATTTACTTTTCTATCTAGTAAAATAGTCGGTACGTAGCTATATTATCGCTATATTAACTTAGTAGTTAGGTAGGAGTAATAGTCTCTAATCTACTAACGACATTATTATACTAGTATCCTTATTAAATTAATAACGCTATAGCGTCGCTATACTTATACGCTATAGTATAAGATATCTACCGACGTTAGAAGTAGAGTATAATAGTTATAGCTAGTATTTACCTATATCGGTAGACCGTTTAAGTTAAATACGGATAGAGCGTAGTTAGTCGAGATCTAAAATATAAACTATCTATATACCGAACTACTATTACTCGATATATTCTACTCTCTCTATCCTTACCCTAACCGCCTCCTCGTCGCCTTTTGTCTACGTTATATATTAACCTACCGACGATAAGGTACTAATAGTATCGTCGCCCTTCGTCGGAGTATTTCCGCCTATAGACTTATTATCTCTACTACTATCTCTACGATCTATTCCTCTAGTACCTCTATACTTAGCTACTCCTTATTTACTATTTGCCCTTATACTATCTAGCTAGCTAATAAATCTTCCTCTACGCTCCTCCTTTCGCTTACCCTCTATTTATCGTAGCCTTCGCCTAGTCTACCTATTCCTCCCTTATTAACCTCTATTATGCCTTTACTTAATCTACCTATTACTCTCTCGTTAACTTCTATTATGCCTTTACCTACTATTATATTACTACCTACCGGTATACTATCTACCTAATCGCTAGGCCTATTAACCCGCGCCTACGTCGCTAACTTATCTAGTCGCTATTCCCCTATTTCTATCCTATAATAGTATATTTCCTATATAAATAAAAACGCTATATATTCTACGTAATATAACTGTTTCTCCTCCGCCGAGAAGCTCGCCTAGTTATACTATAGAAGTAGTAGCGGTCGCTCGTATAACTATCGTTATATTAATATTCTATCGCAATACTCGGCTATATTACTAGTCGCTAGCGCTAGCTCGGTATAACTCGCTAATATTTAGTAGTCGGCTATCTCTATAGTCTTACTCGTATTTACGCGACGGCTAGCCGTAGAGAGAAGTTTCGGAATAGCGACGTGCTCGAGTAGTTTAGTAGGCGAAATCGGATAAATATAGGATACGGACAACCTCTAGAACCGACGTTCTCTTATATCTTTCCTCGCTATATATATTAGACTACCTACCGTATCGCTACTTTGTCTATTACTATAGCCGATCCTACCTTACGTCCTCCTAGAACTATATGTAAACTCGATTAAATTTTACTATATAGCTCGTACCTACGCGTCTGCCTCTACTTATTATATACTATTTCTTTTACTATATACTACTCGCCTACGTACTCTCTCTAGTATACTCGAATAGCGCGGTTATACTATACCGCATTTCGATCTAGGCGTCGTATTTAAAATCCGCGTATATAAGTTAGGTTTAATATAATCTCTCCTCGTACGTCGTCGTATATTATCTATCGTAATCTCTTATATTCCCTCTAGCCTCTACTATTACTTAGGGGTCGAGCGCTAATACTATAGCTCTCTCGCCTCGTATTTATATATACTATCGACGGCGGCTAATAAAGTACTACTTACCCGGGTTATTTCTCACTACCGGTATCTACTTTATACCTATTATCCTAGCGAGTACGCTAATACCCCGACCGATCGACGTACTAGCTTAGTTTCTACACTATCGTGCCAACTACAGGCCTCCTCTAGTAGTTAGGTCAGATCTCGCTAGTAGAGGATATACTCGGTTAAGTCGGATTATATCCTATATAACTTAAAGTAGATATACTTACTAGATAATCTACCGGTTTTTCCCTATTTCGCGATACCTATATTAAAATACTAGAACCTATTAGTAAAAGAGTCGGCTAGATCGAGTATTATTAGATATAAGCTATTTATAGAGATCTTATACATTAACCTACTTATATATATAGTATAGTTAATACTACGCCGTAGTGCCGCTAAACATCGCTAGCTACGCATAGGAGGTAATACCGGAATATCTATATCTAGCACTTCTATTATACGAGACTCTAGCGTTATATAACCTAGGGCTAATCTACTAAACGACGATTAGATACTAACCGGTTTGCTAGGCGGTAAACTATATTGTCTATATTACTTTTACTAGCTAGCAAAATAGTTAGTACTCTCGTATTATAATTACGGTTATAGTAGATACGTCTACTAGCTATAGGTCGTAGTATAGTAACGCTACTAAGGCTCGAACCCTAATTACGCTATCTATCCCTAGATATAGCTCGACTATTATATCTCGCTAACTAGATTTTATCGTATATCGTCTATTAGGACGTCCGGTATACTATCTATACCGTTATCGTAGCCTTAGCTATCTTAGTCTAGTATATTCTTACTTACCTAGTAGTCTACTATTATCTAATCCGGCTATTATCGAGGCAATCCGATATATCCTTACGTTATAATACTAACTAACTCGTATACGGACTTATTAGGCTATATACTAGTTTATATATAGTTATTATATATATAATAAAATACTACGATTAACTCGGTTAGTATTCGGTTCTTAAAACTATTAACTCGTAATATCGTAGAATAGATAGCAGTTAGTTCGTCTACCCGGGATATACGTTCGAAATTATAGTATATTTTCGAACGACTCTAATTCTCGAAAACTAATTTCTCCTCCGATCGATTAGATAATAACGCCCTAATCTAACTATATCTTTTATTATTTATCTACCCGAATATAAACCTACTATAACCGAGATAGTCCGAGCAAATTAGTAACCTTACTACCGCTAAGATTTACCCTAATCGTTACTAACCCTCGGGTCTAGCTTACTTACGTATTACGCTCTATATACTAACGGCGTTTTCTATAAGAAGGGTTATATTAGTAGGTAGATAGGGTAGTAGTGAATTAGTATAGTATTCGATAGAGATCTAAAAGGAGAGGGAGGAAGGTAGGCTAGTTAGCCTAACGCTAAGCGCTAAGCCCTGCCTAAGGCATTAAGACCCTAGCTTTACTCGAGCCTAGTTATATACTAATTACGTGTAACCTCTTTAGTCCTAACACACGCTTCCCTTCTAAAGGCCGCGCCCCCGTAGCCGGTCTATATCCTATTCTTAACCTCTGTCGCTACTAACTTAGCAGGTCTAGTAAGCTTCTTAGTCCGCGCTAAATTGAACACGCAATTACCGATTATGTAACTATGTCAAACCTTACCTCTAATATAATATAATGTCTAACTCTAACTGCGCTATCCCTATATATAATAAAGTAATATATAACTATAAGAATTAAGGACTATCGACTAATTATAATACGAGCGCGTCTTCCCTACTATAATAGGTAGACGTACGAGGTATTGTAGCACTGCCTCTGTTCTAAGTAATGTCGTATCGAGTTCTTTACGTCTACTCTTAAAAGACCTAGCAATGTCCGCTTCCGAGGGTTTGTCCGTTCCGAGGGTTATTATTCTTATTGTTCGTAGTTTCGCTAGCCCTAATTAGCTAGGTTTAGTAGCCTTTAAGTGTTAACTAATTATATCTTTTTAAAAAACTCAGTTCTTCTAGTTTCTATAGGTAAAGGCTATTATAAGTATAGTAGTAGAGGTTCGCCTCGCTTAAAGGGTTAGATAGATCGAGGAGTAACCTATTATCCGCAAGATCGACCCTAGCTAGCTTAGCTCTATAGTTTTGCCCTTAGTTAGTTAGTCTATTAGTCTACTTAATCTTTTAAGCGGCTTAAAGTTTTGACTTAGCCTTAAAGTTTAATTAAAGTTTTGATTAAAGGTGCCTTAGAGTTTTAGTATAGGTAAGGTCGATAATAGTAAGTAATATTAACAATAGCGACGCTAGTCGTCTTAGCGCTAACTTTACCTTCTTCTAATTTCCTTCTTTAACTAATAACAACTCGGTAAGACCGTTACTAATATAGCGGTGTCCTTCCTTTCCTAAACATTAATACACTCCGTAACACTGTTACTAATATAGCCGCGCCGGCCGCGCCGTCCTTGCCGATTGCCTAGGCCTCGAGGCCTCGATAGAATAAAGGAATAAAAGGGGGACCTAAGTGCTAGGAGAAGGCCTTATAGGGCGCATTAGTAAAGAGGTAGAGCCCTTAAAAGAGCGTACGATTAGTTAACGCGTCGTAGCGCGCTTGTTAACACTCGGTGCGCGTTTACTATAGTAGTGTAGTCTTATTGTCTCTTATTGCTAACAATTGCTTGCAGCTAATTAGTTAGCTAACAGCACCCCGGGGTAGCATTAATCCTAGGCCTTAATAGTAACATTATAAGCTTTTAGTCTTCTTCTTGTTCTTTACACTAGTCTAATACTTATCTAACAACTTAGTTATATCTTTAAAAGAGTCTTTAGCTTCCTACGAGTCCTATTCAGGTAAATAGCCTTGCTATCTTAGCAGGTACTCCTTCTTACCTTGTCTAGTATAATGCTATAGGATACGTTCTATAGACCACAGCTCTTTACTATTAGCTAAGACTTCTTCTAACTTAGTAGGCGCTTTATCGCCTTCGCGCTAGTAGTATAGTTTAAGGAGGGAGATACAGAAGGTATTACAGATAGTGTAATAGGGTAGAAGCTATAACTAGTAGGCCTAGCTATTACCCTTCGGTTCTCGGATGCGAAATAGGCCAATGTATCTTAGTGCAAGTTTAGGCCTTGTTTTACTATTAGGCGATAGGTGTTTGCGGATACGGAGGTTCCTAGTACTAAGCATAACTATATCGCCTTGTTTAAAGGTTATTAGTGTGTAACGCTTATCGTAGTAGGCCTTTTAGTATTCTTAAGCCTTTGTTAACTTCTTAGCTATCTTAGTATAGATTTCTCGCATCTTCTAGACACGTTCTATTGCCGCTAGTGTCTCTAGTACTTAACGCGCTTCCCTTTCCTTACGCTCGGCCTCGAGCGAGGTAAATGGATCTTATAGCAACGCGGCGTTTTAACCTATTATAGCTATATATAGTAAAACCTTAGTTAATAAGTATACACTATTGTTATATACGAATTCTATAGGCTATAGGAGATTAACCTAATCCTTAGGATTCTCGTTAATATAGCTACGTAGGTACTACTATAGGGTAGCATTCTACCTCTCTATTTAACCGTTAGTCTATAGATAGAAGGCTATTAATAGCCGATACTTTAGTCTTAGCTATAGGTATATTTCGCTCTAATAGTGCGATGTGAATGTTGTACCCCTATCGGAGACTATCCTCTTAGGGGTTCCCTAATAGGTATAGAAGATGTTAGTCTATAGCGCCTCTACTATATTAATAGCAGTCTAATCCTTACGCGCCGGGATATATCGAGCGCCTTTAGTAAATCGATCTACTACAATAAGGATAGCATTATATACGTCCTTGCTGCCCCTACGCCTAGTAGGTAGAAGGCCTATAATAAAGTCTATTGTTAGCTTAGCAAATAGCTTCTTTAGAACAGGGAGCGAGGACAACTCGCCGAACGGCAAGTGCTTCGGTGCTTTAACTCGCTAGTATACTATATAGGTCTATATATACTCCTTTATATACCGCTTACTATTTGGCTAGTAGTATATGCGCAATAGTAACTCGTGCGACCTCTCTATACTATAGTAACTAGCGAGCTTACTATTATAGTGCCTCTTTAAAAGCTCTTGTCTAATCGATTGTTTAGCGGGGATATAGTATCTGCCCTTAAACTTTAAGTAACCTTTGTCGTCGATCGACTAATTATTATTACTCTTGCTAGATCGAGTCGCCCGCCTACTTACAAGCTTATTAATGCGCTTAATAGCAAAGGCGTCCCTCTACTAAGTATGTAATAGCTTATCTATAAACGATTAACTATCCCTATTTGTAAGGTTATTTAATAGTACCCGTACTATCGAACGAGGTACGTATTATATATATCTAATAGTACTAGTAGCCGGAACTATTATAACCTCTTCTATAGTGCTATCGCTATATAGGCTATTACTATAGATAGCAATGTCTTTAATCGAGTTATTATAGCTCGAGCGATCTACGTCCTTTCTAACGCGTACTAGAAGAACGACAACTCCGCTATAGTATTTGTTGCCGCTACGGGGTCCGGAAGTCCGCTTATCCTACGCTTACTTATTAACAATACAGGCTATAGCAATCTTATACTATAGGGTTAGAAACAAAGAATTAATGTGTTAGGTCTCGCTATCGTAATTAGGTCGCCTCGATAGGCTATTAGTAGGGTTACTTACGCCTAGCCGATATAATATATTAAAATTAAACCCGGCGAGGTAGACGGCCTATCTAGCCTATCGACCTATAACCCTAGTAACCTTAGTAATGCTACGGAGGTTATTATAGTCTGTATAGACCTAAATTGTATACTAAGCACTATCGAGATAGTAGCGCTAATGCTTAAAGGCTTCTACGATTGCTAAGAGCTCTTACTCGTAGGTCTTATATCGACGTTCTATATCGATTATCTTTCGTAAAAAGAAGGCAATCGGGTGCTAGTAATAGTTATTATCTGATTGCTGTAATATAATAGCCGATATAGCGAACTGTAAAGCGTTAGTCTCAATTCGGATCTACTTACTTAGTACGAAATAGTATAATAGGGGCACTTTAGTAAAGCGTTGCTTTAGACCGTTAAAAGCGGCTTGTATTTTGTTAGTCTATTTGAACTCTCTAGACGGGTTAGCCTTAGTTTTAGTAAGCTCAGTTAGGGGTATTATATGCCGTAAATAGCCCTTAATAAAGCGGCGGTAGAAATTAGCGAAGCCGAGGAACGATTAAAGTTCCTTAATAGACGTAGGAATAGGCTATTTAGTAATAGTTTTAATCCGATTAGGATTAGCCTTAATACCCTTAGTTAATACGAGGAAGCTAAGGAATAATACCTCTTTAGTAGCAAAGGTGCATTTAGAAGGTTTGCAATATAGGCTATAGGCTCGTAGGCGGTCGAGGACCTTACGTACTACGGCCTAGTATTCTACAATATTAGGTAAATGTGTATAAACTAGGATGTTATCTAGGTAAACTATACAGAGATAGTCTAATAGGCCTAAAAGGGCTCGATTGATATAGGACTAGAATGTTGTAGGGGTATTAGCTAGCCCGAATAGTATAACTAAGTACTCGAAATAGCTATAGCGAGTGCGGAAGGCTATCTTCTATTTATCGCCCTTACGAATACAGATACGGTAATAGGCGTCCTTAATGTCTAATATAGTATAGTAGTAGGCACTAGAAAGGCGATCGAGGGTCTTATTAATAAGCGGAAGTAGACAGCGGTCTTTAATAGTAACAGTATTAAGTCTATAGTAATTAACGTATAACCGTAGGCTACTATCCTTCTTTAGAACAAACAGGATTAGTATACTAGCAGGGCTGTTACTATACCGAATGCGACTATTAGCTAGGTTTTCCTCTAGGTACTTACGTAGTATAGCAAGCTCTCGCTTACTAAGGTTGTAGAGGGGGCTAAAAGGAACCTCCTTGCCCTCTATAATATTAATCTTATAATCCGTCTCTTTAAATATAGGCAATGTCGATACTAAGTAATGTTTAAATACATTAATATAGGTCTCTTAAATAGGTTCTAGTATACGCCTAAGTTGTTTAGGATCTATACTATTAGGGGGCACTAGTTTATCGTTATTACTACCGAGTAGGTCGGTAGTCGGATTAGCTAAGGCAGGTATTAGGTTGCTAATAAACAGGACCCTAATATTATTAGGACACTCGCTAATATTAATGTGTTTAATATCCTCTTTCCTAGCGATTCTAAATCGCTACTTCTAGAGGCCTAGGTCTATAGCTATAGCGTAGTACTTAAGAACAGGGTTGCTAATAACAATAGTAGCTCCCCTATATAGGTTGTCTATATCTACTACGTAGGCAGTGAAGTCTAGTAGGCGTTTATTTCCGAGGTCGTCCTTTAGAGCTATAGGAATATAGTAGGCCCTATAGGTTAAGTGCCGAGCGTTATTAAACTAAGCAAGGGTTAGTAGGTTAGTCTTCGGCAGTTGTCGAAGGTCTAATTACTTAGCTAGGCGATAGCTAATAAGGGCACTAACTGAATTTCCTAGATCTAGTATAACCTTAGTTTAATAGGTAGTGCCCTTCGTGTCCTATATAAGGTAGGAGCGTATTATAGCTAGTATAATGTCGATAGTCTTACGCCGTACGAGGCTAACAGTTAGTGCGGCGCTTACTCTTTTTTCGAAGGTTAGCCTATAGGGGTAGCGTTAGCCGCTAAGAGGTGCTTTCGGTGTTTAGCGGAAGTACGGTTAATTCGGGCCTAGTCCTTAGGTTTGTCGCATTAGCCTAGTAGATAGCTAGTGCTGTTACAATTAAAGCACTTCAACCCGGTTAGTAGACTGCCGTAGCTGTTATTGCTATTGTTAGCCGAGCGGTTAGTATTATAGGGATACGAGCCCCTTCCGCGGCCCCTATTACAGCCTCCTCTATATAGCCGCCGGCTACGGCCTCTTCTACGATCGTTACTGTTCCTATTATTAGCATTATTGTCCTAATAGGAACCTTAGTTTCCTCCGCGGCTACTACGGTTGCTACGGTTAGTACTAGCTAGTCGGATCCTTAATTCTAGTCGTTACTAAAGCTAGATAGCTCGTTTAGCTGTTTCTACCTTAACTATAAATTGAATACGTATTAGGTTAGCCTATTCGAATACACGACGGCAGTCCAATTCGAGAATAAGCTCCTACCTAAGCTTAGGGCGTATTTCCGAGATCTATATAGAATTAGTCTTAGGCGGAAGGTCGTCTTTAAGGGTTTTTAAATAGGCTTTAAATAAGCGAGCCGATTAATTAGTCTTCTATTTAGCTCGAAGATATAGGTCCTAAGTATATTGTTGCCTTAGTATAGGGTTTCTAAGGGTGTCTAGCATAATAGTTTTATAGGTTTGCTACCGAATAGTAGTCTAGTTATTAAGGGAGTCGAAATGGTTATCCTATATACGCTTAGGGTCGCTATTAATATACTATGTAGCGTATGCGACTAAGGAATAGTCGTCTAGTAGCGCTCTTAGTGCATTACGCTAGTTGAGTTTACAGTTACGAATATAGTCGTTGTACTGCTTTCGACTAGAGCTATTAAACACGGTATAGTCCTTAAGTTTAGCATCCTTCTTTTAAATAGGTAGTAAAGAAGGTCCCGCTATTAGTTTTGCTATCGGGGCTTCCTAAAGGCGACGGAGCTCGAGGAGATTATCCTTTAGCTATTGTTCTTAACGTAGGGCAGTAAGCCTGTTTTAAGTAGCTTCTTAAAGTCTCCCTAATAGTTAAGGGCTAAAGGCTAGTTAGCTATATCGACGGTTAAAAATATTACTAAGAATGTCGTTAATAGGCAACTCTAGGTCGTTACCTAGAATTATAGGTTCTTCGGTAGGCCTAGTAGTAGGCTCCTTAGTAGGAGGCACTTTAGTAGGTGCTCTAGTAGGCACTTTAGTAGGCACTTTAGCAGGCACTGTGCTACTAGCATTGTCGTTACTAGCGCTGCTAGCAGCGCCGCGATTGTTGTTTCGTAATAAGCCGGCTATTATAATAAGGGGTAGTACTAATAATATATTATTAGCCCCTAAGATGCGGATGTAGCGGAGTTAGTAGATATCGGTCTAGTATGCTTAACTTAGTATAATAGGCCGTATAGAAGGCCTTGCTTAATAATTAGTACGGTTGGTTCGATAGAATAGTATGTATAGGTCCCGTTCTTTAGGCGCAATATAGTTAGATTAGTCTTATTCGTAGCTACACCGCTAAAAGCTTAAAATAAGAACTATCTAGCTGCTGCCCTTAAAGGGTAGATCGAATACTGTATAAGAAGGGTTATGTTAGCAGGTAGATAGGGTAGTAGTGAATTAGTATAGTATTCGATAGAGATCTAAGAGGAGAGGGAGGAAGGCAGGCTAGTTAGCCTAACGCTAAGCGCTAAGCCCTGCCTAAGGCATTAAGACCCTAGCTTTACTCGAGCCTAGTTATATGCTAATTACGTGTAACCTCTTTAGTCCTGACATTTTCTAGGGCAGGTTTTACAGATTACCTCCTCCTACTACCGTATATTATATAGCAAATTATTAATAGTATAATGCTAACTGTTTTGCCGCCTAGTAAACTGCCGGGCTATTGTCTATTTTCCTAGCCGGTAAAACGGTTAGCACTCTTATATAGTCGTATTTATTATCCTATAGTTTAACGGGTTAGGGAAATACGAGGCGGTCTATATTACTTAACTACTATATCTACTTAGAGTATAGTAGTATATATATATCGAATGTATTACGTATAATATACTTAGTATAGGCTTATATATACTCGAGCCTATCGATATATTATAGTTACTCCGCCTAGAATAGATCTATTATCTCTAATATTTTCGAGATACCGCCCTACGTAGCCTCGAGCTATACGGCTACTCCGATACGTATACTATCTCGTATTCTCTAGCCTTCCTCTTATACTATACTTACTATTCGATTAGCGTTAGATATCCCGTCTAATAATAAAGATATATACTCGTCGCGAATATAGTCGATTAAATCTTTATCTCTAAACTTAAGTTCTAGGACCTCCTTTACCTCCCCTAATACTTTATCGAAGTTAGCTATACTTTATACGTCTAGTAGCTTACGGCATGCCGCCTCTAGAACCGGAATTACCTTAACGGTAAGATCTACTAAATCCTATTATATAGGTAGCCCTACTACTCGGCGTAGTAATCGGATACTGTTTACTATTAATAAGTAGTCTAGGTACTATTTCGCCTAGTATAGGATCGCGTTAGGAAAGTACTCCTACTATACGCTTTTAATTAATATTATCGTCGTCGTATAGAGTATTAATAGCAAATCGTCTAGATACGTATCTAGTAGTATTAACCTTATATATTACGCGGCTAGACAATACCTATTTACGGTCGGGTAGTCTATTCGTATTACCGCTATCGTAACTACTATCCTATCGACGACAAAGCCTACTAGATATATATAGTACCTACTACTATCCGGTTTTACGAATATGTTATCTATAATTAACGTCCTATCGCCCTTAGTATATAGCTTTAAAAGCTCGGGATAGGCGACGACTAGGCACTTAAACCTATCCTTTACCGTATCTAGCTATATATAAAAGCCTGTATATCTTAGTACATTTAGTTCTATGCCCGCGGTCGAATAGTCTAGCTGTTTGATTTTCTTTATCTCTAGTAGCTACGAGATATCCTCGATAACCTTATCCGCTTATTTTTTATTTAACCCTACGTACCGATATACTAACCTAGCTACTACTTTATATACTTCTATTAAACGACTCCGGGTATATATTATTATAAACTATATCCTAATTCGCTAGTACGCCTCCCGCGTACTATACTACTCTATATCTACTCGGTCGCTCTCGCCGTAGTTATAACGCGTATTAGATTAGTCTATTATCTACTTGCCCGTAATCTATTTGTATCTCCCCTCGGCCCCTATTATCTCTATAATCCCTCGCTATAGATATTATTAGCTAGTAACCGGCCCTATACCTATAGGCTAGTTTTAAGCCTATATAAGAGGCCTCCTTCTATAGAGTAGATAGATTATCAACCTCGTATAGCATATTGTTTATATTACACTTCTATAATGCCTATATTGTAGGGCTCTAGTTATTAGCCTAAGCGATAGTCTCGTTATCCTATCTTACTAAATATAGCTGCCTATATTGCTATAGGTTATATTACCCTCGGTAGCCTATACTATTGCTATAAGTAGTAGTAGTAGTATTAGTTTCCGTCCTTTATTAGAGCCGAAAGTAGGGCTATCTCTTTATATCTAATAGGTTCGGGTATATTAAAGGTAGTCTCTAGGCACGAATAGCTATAACCGAAGCGAGGGTACGATAAGAGCCTACGATACGGACGATACTAAAGTATCTTAAGGGGCCGTTACGACAAGTAGAGAAACCTCTTAACGAGGGCATCGCTTTAACCCCGAAAAGCTATAAACCCTTAGGACTGTTATAGCTTAGGGCCTAGTCTATAACTATAGCTAGCTTCTAAGGACTCGGCTCCGGGTCGAAGACCTATTTAGTACCGCTTACTCGAGATAAGCTACCGCCCGCCTAAGGAGGAGATAGATTAATTACCTATCGGCCTTGCTTAGTTTGCTAAGACTATCTATACGATAGCAATTTCTAGATTATAGGTCGGATGCCTAGGCAGTTCCCCTATTAACTAGGTAGACTGTTTCGGGATTCGCTACCTCGTTCGGATAGTATTTAGCCTTCTACTAGAAAAAGAAGGTCCCCGCCCCCCCGCCTAGCTAAAGGAGATAACGATAGTTAGTAAAGTGGCTAGTTTCTAGGATCTAGGTATAAATAGAGATTGCAGTTCCTTCCTCCGAGCGGCTTTTGTCTAAATTTACTAAATTAAAGCTCCTAGGGGTGTCTAGGCGACCCCTAGGAGGCTAAACTCTAATACTACCCTAGGGGTAATATTAGAAGAAAATAGCCTAGTACACTATTTTCTCGTATAGCAACATCGAAACAAACTAAACCTATAATATATACTAAAAACACTTTTCTATAGCATTTTATTTTAACTACTTTATAACAATCGAATAAGCTCTAGCGAAAGCGAGTATTACGAATTAGCGGAATCTTCGGAATCTAATAACCTACTAGACCCTATTAACGAAGAAATCAGGCGACGACTAGTTGTTATAAGCGCTATCGAACTAGGGGCTATCGAGCCTTCTACGCCCGAGGCTCTCTATAATATCGTTATAAAGATAATTTAAGGGCAAACTAACCTTCTCCGTTAGAATAGGCGTCGCCCGCTAGAGCTAGGAAGTAGTAGGAACCCTTTATTCGAAGGGTAGAACGCTACGGCGCACGTAGAACGCTTTAAGGACAACTTAGCCGAGTACAGACTCGAAGAGGAGTCGGACTAGTACAAGGTCCGGTCCCTTACGAGGACTACTATTACTAAGCTTTACCGAACCCTTAGAACCCTAGTTAGCTACCTAGAAAAGGACGACAAGTCTAATACCGACTAGGAGGTCTTTAAGTAGGCCTTTATAAGGGAGTATCGGGATCGCGATAGCCGTCGTATTAAAGGCAGTCGTACGTAGCTTAAGAACCTCTATATAGAGAGGCGTACCGAAGATAACGACCTAAAGGAGTACGTCCGCGAGTTTGTTAAGTTAGCGGACGGCATTGACTAGTAGGACCTCGAGAATTCTTAGAGAACGAGGCTACTCCTTAAAGGGTTACTATAGTCTACGGCTAAGCGTATCTTCCGTCGCTATAAGCTTAGCGAAGCTAATCCCGAGACCTTTAGGAAGTATAAAGAGGTCCTAGAGGCTATTAAGGACGATATTAATAGCTCCGCTAACGTAAAGAAGTTTATTTATAGCGAGGACCGGAATAACCTAGCCTAGGTAAGGAACGATACCTCGGGAACTAGAGGGCCTAAGTTTCTTCCTAAATCGCAAAGTAGTCCTAGTACCGTAACTCCTACTATTACTAAGCACTCTTAGGACGTTGCGGACTTAGCTAAATCCCTAGCCTAGCTCAACCTTAATACGAAAGCACTATAGCGAGTTAGGGAGGTCCTTAATACTAGTATACTAAAGGATGTGCTACTAGTCTACTAGGTCTCCGATCCTAACTACCCTAAGGCCCCTTTAGTTAACGTCTACGCTATACGGAAGATCTATTCTAACTTAGATAGTAAGTGCTAGATATACGGCGGTTTCAAACATATTTAATTAGACTACCCTATCTAGAAGGAGCTTCTTAAGAGGAAGCTCGTTATATAAGTAAATAGTCGGTTCTACTATACCGATACTAGCGATAAGATTAACTTCGAGTAGGATCGTAGAGCTCCGAAGCTGCCTTAACTTAGGAGTCTTCTAAAGAAGAAGTATAGTAGCAAGATCGAGTTTAAGGACACTAGGAATAGTACCCTCGCCGCTATTACTAAACGAGAAACTTAGAAGGTTAGGGCAAAACAGGTTAAGGAGCGGAGTAGTAATAGTACTACTAAGCCTATTAAAGTCAACTTTGTATCTTAGGACCCGGACGCAGTTACTAATGTTTACGCGGTTACTAAGAATAGTATAGATGTCTACGCTACTATAAGGTCCTAAACCTAGTCCTAGGGCAAGGGTAAGAGCCCGTAGAACCCTATCCGCCTTAGTGCGGCAGCCCCTACTAGGATACTTAAGAAGTAGGCAGCTAACAAGGCTAAGAAACAGCGAGAATTAGTCGCTAAGACTAAAACACTCTAGATAGCTAAAGACCGTACAACCCGAGCTAGTATAGCTACTCCGGAGGTACTAGAAACTCTAGATATCGATATAGAGGATGCTGCTACCGACCTTAGTAGTACCCTAGGCCTAGCTAACCCGCCGGCCTATAAACGAAAGTTAGCCGACCTAAAGAGCTTTCGCTTTAATAGGTATATAAAGAAGTATAGTGCCGGGCCTACTAACTTATACGATACAAAGGCAAATGCTCTCTTCTAGGCTTTATAGTTCCTAGACCTTAAGTCTAACGTGTCTATAGGGGAGCTTCTAGTATACGGCTTGCCTACTAACCTATTCTAGAGCCGGATTCCTAACGATGCTACCTTTATAAAAGACCTTGTAGCCCTCCGACGTAAATAGGGGCGAGAGGACTATATCGACGTCTCTTCCCTATAGTTCCTTCCTAAATTTTTAGGGGCCTAGGAGTTAGTAGAAGGCGAATTAGTAACCTACGAGAGCTAGGAGACTATCGATAATACTAACGAAGAGGGGATTAAGGAGATAGGCCGAGGGGATAATAATAATACCGACCCTGCGTCGGTTTTAGTTTCTATTAAGGCTGTCCGATTTACTAGCTAATAAATCGGTCGAGTAGGACCTCCTCGACCTAAGGAACTTTACTCTATCCCTAATAATATAGACCTTTCCGTAGTTACCCGTTCCTTTACCGTCGTTCCCGCTATCTATATTTAAGTTACTATCGGAAGCTATAGTTAGCAGTTACTAGCAATGCTTAATAATAGTTTAGAGTCACTTATTATAAGTAAGCGCTAGGCTAAACAGCTCCGACTACTAATAAACAGAGATATTTCCCTTAGTATATAGGGAGTAAATAGGGAGGTTACGCTAGTAGGTACCTACTATAATATTATAGTAGACGCTTTCGGCATATGCTTTTCCTTTACCTTCTAGATTGCCGCTAACCCGAACACGCTAATTATTCTAGGTCGACTATAGTCTCGTATAACCCGGGGTGTCTAGCGTAACTGCGACGATAGCTCCTAGGAAGGAACTATCGCTAACTAGAAGGGCAACCGAGTCGTATTTACTAGTTATATCGGAAACACTAGCTACAAGTCCTACGAGGATATCCTTGCTACTTCTAAGCGCTCTTCGGGAAACGCTATAGCGCGGTTATAAGACCGGCAATCTGCGCTATAAGTTAATATAGCTTAAATAGGTTATATCTAGAGGTGCGCCGCTCTATACGATAAGGCTAGTTTCTAGGCTCTATACTAAGGAGACGAATACTCGAAGCGATAGCGAGTATAATAGTGTAACGACTACCTAGTATACGAATCTCGGTAATAATGCTATCGTAGGTATCGCTACCGGAAGCGGATCTACCCGAGCCCGAATTCGAACTAACTAATTAGAGCGCCGATCTAATGCTACCCCGGGGGTGTTATTAGGAATCTAACGTTTTCGCCGGAATTATAAATTAGGATTACTAGCTATATACCTACCGACTTAAGGAGACTTCCGATAAAGTTTACGCGCTATTCTATTGCGCTAATCTCCGGGCCTAACGTTAAAGAGAGAGGGCTCGGGTATTACGAGCGGTTAGTATATATACCCTATATAAGAGGGTAGCTAACAAGATTAAGCCCGTAAATAGTAGCGTATATATAACCGATAGGTCTAATCCTAGCGGAAATCCTAACTAGCGATAAAAGTGCCTTAACCGCGAAGCGATGTTAATACCTAGGGATAGTCTATACGACTAGAGGTATATTACTAAAAAGTTCTCCGCTATTCCTAGGGGATCGAGGCTAACGCCGGAGAGACTAGCGAATATTAAACCTAGTATCGAGCTTTCGGATCTTAAACTAGATTTGCTATACGAGCTTCTATACAACCGCGAAGCCGTATTAGTATATAACTTTACGTATCTAGGTAGGATTAACCCGGAGGTTACCCCTCTATAGAGGATCCGAACGATCGAGTATAAGCCTTAGGCTTACCTAGGGTTTAAGCTAAACCTAAGCCTAAGAGGTATAGTTAAGGACATAATACGGCAGCGTATAAAGGCTAGTACCTTAGAGCCTTCCTATGCCTCGTATCGCAACCTATACTTCCTAGTTTAGAAGAAGACAGCTCCTAGGGAACTAAAGAAGTACCGTCTAATTAACGCTATACAAAAGTTTAACGTAGTTACGATTAGAGATACTAACCTCCCTCCGGAGACTAATAGGTTCTCGGAAGCTTTTGCTAACTATATTATAGCCTTACTAGTTAATGTTTTCTCGGGCTACGACTAGATCCCTCTCTATCCTAATAGCCGCGACCTTACTAGTTTCGAGATACCTCTTAGGCTATATAGACAAACTACCCTTCTATAAGGGGCAACTAACTCCGTAGCCTAGTTCGTTTGCATTATAAACTAAGTCCTCGCGGCTTATATCTCCTATATAGCGATGCCTTTCCTTAACGATATCGGTATTAAGGGCCCTAAAACTAGGTACGATAATAAAGAAGTAGAGCCTAGTATCCGTAGGTTCTTTCTCGAACATATTCAGAACCTCGATAGTGTCCTCTACGACCTAGAGCGAGCTAACCTAACGGTATATAGGGAGAAGCTTTAGCTCCTATATAAACGAATAAACATTGTCGGGTTTGTAACTAATAAGAACGGCCGCTATCCTAACAATATACGGGTCCTAAAGATTGTGTCCTAGCCCGACCCTACCTATTAGAAAGATGTCCGGATCTAGCTTAGAGTAGTCTCCTACTTCCGTATCTAGGTCGAAAACTTTGCGTTAGTATATAAGCCTCTATACGCCTTACTTAAGAAGGATATAGAGTTTAAATAGACCTCCGTTTACTAAGCCGCTAAGGATAAGGTTACTAAGGTACTTATTAGCGCGCCTACGCTTACCTCTATTAACTACTCGGAAGGCGTAGGTCTACTAATTATTACTATCGACTCGAGCGGGGAAGGCTACGGCGAGATACTAATATAGTATAATCGTAAGGAGCCCTCCTTACGTTACCCTATCCGGTACGAGTCCGGTCTATAGAAACCTATCGAGGCCCGATATAATACTAGTAAGCGAGAGTGCCTTAGTGTCTATAAGGCTCTTAAGAAGTTCCGACCTTAGCTCTTTAGAGTGTTCTTTCGCCTAGAAGTCGACGCTTAGACGCTAGTCTATTAACTTAACCGTATAGCCTCCGACCTACCTAACTCTACGATAGCTCGGTAGGTTGCCTAAATCTATTTATTTGATTTCGACGTCTTCTATGTTCCTAGTAAGAAGCACACTAGACCGGATAGCCTTTCTAGAAGGCCTGCTATAGAAGAAGACATCGCCGAGATAATAGAAGAAGAGGATATCGACGCGATTATTAACTATACCTTCTTTACTACCTTCTATATTAACGCTATGCTACTAATTACTAGGTCTACTACCGACGACTAACCTAGTAACTAGCCTAACGAAGACCCTACTACTAACGGCGAGGACTAGGACGATACTAAGGCGGGCGAACTAGGTAGGGATAATATCCTTAATAGGGTCTACTCCGACGACTCCTATAATATCGCCTACTTCCTTACCTACGCGAAGAGAGCTCCCGGTCTATTAAAGAGTTAATACCGTCGTATTATTCGCTATTCTCGGAGGTTCCTTATTAAGGATCGCATCCTTTAGCGATAGGCTATAGTTAATATACCGCTCTAGCGTATTATTAACGATCTAGCAGCCCGATAAGAAATCCTTCGTTCCGTTTATAATAAGCTCGGCTACCGGGCGGCGGAGGGCACCTTCGATATCCTTCGTCGACGCTACTAGTAGGACGGCGTATTAGCTAATATCTCCCGCTACTATAAGAGCTATCCTAAGTGCAACTTTAGGAATAGCTACCGGCGTCTAGGAGAGCTACGTATCCCTGCTACCTAGTTAGTTAGGGAGCGGTAGTATAGCGATAGGGTCTATCTTAGCCGTAATAATAGCCTATATATTATTCGAGAGGGTCTTTCTCGATAGCCGGAGGCCTATTATTTCTATAAAGGTTGCGGTGCTATTAATGCCCGTAATATAGCTACCTTCCTATTTAAGGATCTGTTTTGCCGCTAGGGAACACCTTACGAGGTTATCTTAGACAACGCTACGAATAATATAGCTAAGGAGGTTTAAGCGCTACTTGTTTTATACGGGGCTAAGAACGTTCGCATCTCCCCGTACTATCCCTAGTCGAATACTATTATTAAGCGCGGCTATCGGTCGTTAATTAATGCCCTATCTAAGATAACTAATAGTAGCGATAGGTCCGTTCCTATCTCTACCCGTATTCTAGCCCTTCTCTAGGCGGATCGAACTACTATTATCGATACGACTAGACTTACGCTAGTAGAGCTTATAATTAGAAGGGACGCCGTTCTTCCGATTAAGTTGTCCTACTATACGTATAGCGTTTACGACTAGGGATCTGTTCGTACTAGAGTAGATCTCCTTGCCCTACGCGCTAAGGCTCTTAAGGATATAACTACTACTTCTTAGGAGGGACTTGCTCGATAACGTCGCCTTTATAAGGAGGCTAAGCAGTATTTCGACGACTATAATGCTATTAACTAGGAGCCTCTAAAGGTTAGCGATATAGTCCTTCTATACCGGTCCGAACTAGAGTATAGTTACTCCTATAAGTTAGCCTTTAAGTAGAAGGGTCCTTATAGAGTAAAGGAGGTCCTTTACTTAGGTTCTATATACCTTCTTTAGGAGCTAGATAGTGCTACCTTAAAGCACTCTTACCCTCGGGCTAATCTAAAGAAGATCGTTAAGTTACGCGAACCTGCCTGCCCTCCGCTAACCGAGGAGGAGGTTAGTGCCTCTATAGACCCTCTACCGTCCTTAGATACCTATCGGGAGGAGGATCCTACCGCTATTCTAGATCCTGTTCTGCTTAAGAACTATGCCTATCCCTAGATTCGTCTTAGTAAGCTATTAGGAATAACTTAAGAATAAAGAGAGGGTTATATACGGATTAACTATATATAGAGCGTTTCCGATATTGATTCCGATTCTAATAGTAAACTAGACTTCTAGCTATCTAACTCTAACTCCGAGGAACCTAACTAGTCTAGCGATAAAGACCGCCTAGAATTATAGCTTATCGACCCCGACACTAAATAATCGTATGTCCTTTCCTACCTCTACTACGTTACTTTCCTTGCCTCTATTAACTATTCTCCGCGCTATTAATATAGAGCGCTACCCTTTAGCTTTAGTCCTTACCGCCTATTCCTACGGATATTAATGCTCTTAGTTGTTGCCCTCCTTTGCTTTTACCTTGTCTATTGTTTTGCTCTTTTGTCTTTTACCTTCGATTAATATTGCTATAGCTTTACTCTTTTTGTGTTTCCTTAGAAAAGAACTGTACGAGGTATAACTTCCGAATAATACCCCGGGGATAGTATTCGGAAGCTAGCCGAACCTAACCTCCCGCCCTTCTAGGACTACTTCCCTCTAGTTTCCTAGTCTCTAGCAACCGCCCTTAGGTAGCAACGACAATAAGATACTCCGCTAGAGAAGATTGTTCCTGCCCTAATTAGTATTAGTTACGTAGGATACTAAGAAAGGGAGGATCCCTCTCCCTTCCTAGCTTTTAGATAGATATAGCAACCTAGGCCTATAGCCTCTAAAGATAGGGACCTTAGGCCGCTAAGCTTAGTGTCTAGAAGAAACAAGAACGTACAGGCTACGTTTATATGCCTACTACTATAAAAGGTAATGCTACATCTATAACGATAGTACTATAGGCTAATATAAGCTACGCTAGGCCTAGGCGATTTGCTCCTAGTTGCCGAGTATCTCTAGAGAAAGGCTAATACTACCCCGGGGGTATTATTAGTCCCGCTAGCCTTACTACTATAGATTACTACTAGGTACTCGAACTAACTAGTTATATTTCGAGTGCGCGGGAATCTACGAAAGCTAGAGGTTAATAGAGGCGCGTAGTCGCTACTAGCAATTAGCTAGATCGATTATTAAACTTTAGCCTACCCTACTAATAAAAGAGTCTCGTATATAGCTTTACTTTTTAGGGTCTATATATAGTCGTTATCCGTTTGCTTTACCGGAATATACGGACTACGCTACCTTCGTACCCTATTTAAGGCGAGCTTTCTAAGCTCTTTCTTCTACTCGAATACTAACTAACTTACTACCGCCTACCCCCTCCCCCTCCTTCTATCTAAACCCTTTAATTATTATTAACAAGCTACGAACGTTTTTGCAAACTCGTTACTAACTCCTTTCCGCTCCGGTCGACTAAGATATCTTCTAGCGCCCTAAATCCGCTAGGCGCTAGTAGTAGTAGCAACCTACTAGCCCTAAACCTAGGCGTACTAGTCCCGATCGAAGCCCCCTCCGATAGCGCCTTAGCTACTATAACTAGCCTCGAGTACTACTTCTAGATCGTTACCGCCCTTAAAGACCCTTAAGAGAAGATCTAGAACGCTCGTACCCTACTACGCGTTATTAATAGGAACATTAAGAAGGCTGCTATCTTAGTTGCGTATAGTATAAATAACTTGCGTTAGTCTATCGGTAAGCGTATCTTTAAGCGCGAGGTCCTTAACGATATAGATATCGAATAAGCCTTTCCTATTGTCTATAGCCTCGAGACGGCCGGTACCTAGATTCGTTTGCGCTTTAAGACCCTCGACTAGGCCTTCGAATATTAGGGAGGACTAAGTAGTCTTCCTAAGAGCCTTATTAACTTCGCCTACGGTAGATAAGAGCGTACTAAGTAGGTCTCTTCGTTCGTTAATAAGTATAAGGTCCGTCGTTAAGGCGCCGAGTATCTTTCCCGTACTATAATCTATCGTATATCTATAGCTAGTAAGAAGGTAGGTAAGTAGTTACTTAACTTGTCCTTTACGCTTAACGACTTTACGATAGCCTACTAGAAGAAGCACTACGATGCGATTGTCTAGGTCGATCTTAACGTATAGACAACTAAGGATCTACTAAAAGAGAAGGGCTATCGTATTAATAGTATAGGCTTTATTATTAAAGGTTAAGAGGCTCCTATCGTTAATGTCCTTAAACGTAAGGCTCTTCGCTTAGAAACCGAGGCCGATACGGCTGCTAGTCTTACGCTCGCTATAGAAATGTAGGCTAAAGATCGTCGCTCGACCCGCAACTGTAAGGTCTTTTAAGAAGTTTAAGACGAGCGCGCTAAGGCCGAAGTAGCGCGTAAGAAGGCATTGTATGCTCGCTAGGCCCTCCGTAAGGCTAGTAAGAAGTATAGCACTCCTTCTAGTACCGACTATAGTACTAACTATAGTACTAACTATAGTAACTCGGATGTTAATATACTAGATATACTACTAGAAGATGTCTCCTCCGAAGGCTCCTTTAGCGAGCGTAGAGATAGAGGCCTCTCGCCGATCCTATTAACTAAGAACATCTATAGTTCTTATAAGGGCGACTCTATTACGCACCTTATTACTAAGATCGATATAGTTCCTAAAGCCGATATAGGCAAAGCTCCTACCGCCCTGTCTATCTATTAACAGCTCGACGACCTTAGTAAGCTAGGTAAAGAGCGGTTTACTATATATACTAACTATATTAAGAAGGCTGCTAAGGTCTATAGTCTCTATACTAGTGCTAAGACAAGTGTCCTTATTAGCCGCCTATTAAAGATTAGACGTAATATCGCTAATTAAGATGCCTTCGCTGCCCTTAAGGCTAATTAGGCCTATACTAACTAGTTTCCTAGACGCCCTATTGCCGCCCCGATATCTCTAGGACTCTACGCGTTTAACCCTACTAGTACTATTACTCGCGCCCTTACGCTAACGGATCGCTAGAGCAAGTTCGTTACCGGCATCCTTAGCTAAGGCACCTCCTTCGACCGCTTTCGCTAGACTAGCAATACTATCTTCCCTTAAGTCTTTAGTTAGTTATAAGAGCCTCGTAGAGTATATCTTCCTTTCCTTATCGACCTAATATAGGAGGAGTTTAAAATATACCTTTAGTATATACGTACGATGCCTAAGGCTAAGTAGGAAGGCCGCAATGCCCTTTAAACTTATAGTGTAAGCAACTAAATCGTCCGCTAGCACCCTGCCCTATAGCTCTTAGCTATCGCCCTTCGACCTAATTACGTATACGAGCTTATCTCTATCCCTAAGCCTACTAAGTTCTTTAAGGTTAGCGGTACTTATAAAAACTGTCCTTCTAAGGAGTCTACTCGTCTCGGATAAGATATAGTTAAGCTCGTAGCTAGCGAGGGTACTAGTTACCTACGCATTAAGGTCTGCCTTATATCTAAGGATAAGACTAGCTACTCTACTATTGTCGAAGGTATATATTAGCCCGAGGTCTTTACGAACTAGGTTAAGAAGCTTAAGGCTCGTAGCCTAGTCCTACTAAGCAAGATCGGCAAGCTTACTAATAAGCACCTTACCGACGACGACCTCGACTATATATTCGATAGTTAGCCTAATAGTAAGGGGCGTAAGGCGGAGTAGATCCTTAACCCTCTAAAGGAGTGCGAGGTCTCTATTTAGATACTATACCTACTATATAGTAATCTAAAGACTAAGAGCAACCGTATATTAATTAACCTAGGCTACTCTCGCGTTATTAACGGCATTAAGGTTAAGGGCTACGAGAACTTAATAGTCTCTTAGGTTGCTAAAGCGTACCGCAATCTAACCGCCCTCCTAGCCTCTAACTCCTTCGTACTATTCGCTTTCCCTACGGCTATCTTAGTCGAAGGCCTCGGCTATATCTCCGACGCCCTAGTTAGTAGGATTCTTTAGTTAAGTTACGTTGTTTAGAACGAAGTTAAACAGATCCTCTAGCTTAATAACGAGGGACTTAAGGAATATCTATACGATTAGGAGAAAGCTGCGACGGAAAAGGCTATTAACCTCCTCGTTAATTAAGCTTTCTATAAGGGATAGTACTTCGGTACTAATAGCTTTAACGCGTACGGAGGAGATTTCGAGAGCCGACTAGTAGATAAGGTTATTGCTAGTAAGGATTACGGCGTATTAAAACAATAGTAAGTCTATATAGTATTGCTTAGGAAGTTGTTTTTATATAATTATAGTATCTAGGATTAATGCTACCCCGGGGGTGTTATTACGGAGTTCTAAGAATAGCCTTAGCTAAGAGCGCTAAGGATACATACATATTTGTTTTAAGCGCGCATAATATAAAACGTGTCTAGTTAGACACGAAGAAAGGGAGGGATATTAGCTAGTAACCGGCCCTATACCTATAGGCTAGTTTTAAGCCTATATAAGAGGCCTCCTTCTATAGAGTAGATAGATTATTAACCTCGTATAGCATATTATTTATGTTACACTTCTACAATGCCTATATTGCAGGGCTCTAGTTATTAGCCTAAGCGATAGTCTCGTTATCCTATCTTACTAAACATAGCTGCCTATATTGCTATAGGTTATATTACCCTCGGTAGCCTATACTATTGCTATAAGTAGTAGTAGTAGTATTAGTTTCCGTCCTTTAATATATATCTTCTCTATCTCTACCGTCGCTATACCGGTACGTTATACGAGTTTGTTAACCTAATATATTAATATCGTATTTGCTTTTTATAATACTAAATCCCCTCCGCTTCGCCTATCTATATATAAACTATTCGGCTATCTAGAATAACGGGAATTAATATCTATAGATCCGATCTAGTAGCCTATACGCCCCTATTAGACGCTCGTATCGCGCCCTAGTATTATCTATCCTACTATCCTTACTACGAACTTATACTAGAGCGCCGGGCAATCTTATAATTATTAGATATCGCTAGATAGCGGCGCTCCTCTCGCGATATATCTCCTCTAATAACTTCTCTCGCCCTCTTACGCCTCCGCCTAAGCGCTAACGATCCTATTCGCGAATAGCGTATTCGATATCGAGTAGCGTAAAGTAGTCGTTAGTTATACTCCGTAATAGGAACTACGATAGACTTATTATCGCTTCTAGCGTAACTGCCCGATTGTCGCGTATAACTACTACGCGGTATAGATAATCTATACTACTATATCTAATACTTACTCGGCTAAGGGGAAACTCTATCCCCTCCTATAAACGGATTCGGCCTCGCTATTAAACTTAAAGACTAGTTATATCCCCTTCCCCTTCTATAGTACGTAACTTATATCGTATCTATATATCTACGCTACTATCCGCCCTAATAGATATATCCTTACCTAAACTACCTATTATAGGAGATTACTATATCCTATACGTATATCTATCTCGCGTGTCTAATACTTAGTCGAAGACTCGACCCTCTCTCCTATCTTTATCCTACCTCGCCCGTTTCTATATAGTATATCTCCTATAGCTTATTATATATATTAACTAACAATACGGCCGGTACTATTACGTACTATTGCGCCGACCGCCCTATATCTACTAACGCGCCCTATAATCTCGTAATTAATAATACTAACTATTATTCTACCTAGTAAAATAGCTAGTATTGCTATAGGTACCCGCTACCGCGCCTACGTAGCTAGATATCGCCTTTACGTCTATCCTTTACTTAGGCTAAGTTTAACCGTTTATTAGCGTATTTCGGTAGACTTTACTTTATAATATTAACTAAGGCGGCAAACGAAGCGTAGTCCCGACCTTACTATATAAATTAGCTACGTCGCCTAGGAGGACTCTTTAATACGTATATTAGTAGAGTAAACCGCTAGTCTACTAGTCTTGCCCCGAGCGCTATTAACGTACTAATATAGGTCTCTTCTCGGCCGCTAACTCTCTCTACTTTATAATCTACTTCTACTATCTACGACCTATACTCGTCTATCTATTCCTCTAGCTGGCAAACTAGTCTATAGCCCTATACGTATATCCTACGCTACCGTACTATACTACGCTACGACTACCTACTAAGCTCCCTACTACGTCTAATTATCGCTATAGTAGACTATACCGATAGTACCGCCGTCGCGCCCTTTAAGGCTAAACTCTATCGTCCCTATATTAATAAAAACCGCTAGCTATTTTTCTACGCCTACTTAATTAATAAAGAGATCGAATACTACTACGGTCGAATATTAAGCTTCTCTTAGCTCGACCTCGACGGCTATTCCGAAAAGCTCCGCTAACTCCGACTACGTAAGCTCGCGATCTTCCTAGTTAGTATCGGCTATACTAGATTTTAAAGGGACTATACTCGGCATATTTAGAGACATTAGCCTCGTATACTAGCGATAGAGCCGTAGAAGTTAAGGTCGGAATCGTCTCTATATAGCTCCGCTACGATAATTAGTATTTATTTAGTTACTCTATATAGAACTAGGCGTAGGGAAGCCTATATACGCCCCTAGGTTACCTATTATACTATACTCTCGATAGCGGATTAATACGGACGTACGTAGTATTATAGACTATGCCGTAGCTTATACTACTATAGTTCTATACTATCTAGCTCTCTATTACTCTTATCCTTATATAACAATTTAATTTATATATCTGCTATTTTATCCTTTCCTATACTCTATATACCGATATCTCCCGCAATCGTCGACTATTTTACTAGCTAGTAAAGTCTATCGTCCCTATAGCCGCTATAGTTACCTTATATCCTATCTAGCTATATATATTAACTATTGCCTCCGCCGGTAGAACGGTCGACTATGCCTTAGGTATCTATTAGCTCGGTACGCTAGTCGTTACCCGACTTTATACCCTTTACTTAGATTAAGTTTAATACTATACTAGCGTATTTTAGTAGACTTTACCTCTCGGCCTCGACTAAAGTAGCGAACGAAGCGTAATCCCGACTTCGCTATATAAATTCGCTACGTCGTTTAGGACGACCTTTTCGTATATCCGGGGTTGCGTTAGCTACTCTATCCCTCGCCCCGGGCTCGGGGATTCCGGCTATACGTAAAATCGCTTTTTCTTAGTAGGCTATACGTAAAACTCGACACTATAGTATATTGTAGAGTATATAGACTAGGAAATTAAATAGGGGTGCGATTAGGGTTAAGAGGCAGTAGATTTCCGTTATATTAGTAGTTAAATTGCGACCGTATATAGTTAAAATAGACCTACAATCGGCCTCCGCGCAAACCTCTCGTTAACTAGGTAATTAATAACCTTATAAGTCGGCCTATAAGTCTATTATATAACTGCTATCTCTTATTATTGTTATTAACTAAATAGTTAACTGCTATAGCTACTATCTTAAGACTCTTCTAGCTTAATAGGGTTGTCTTTACTACTAGCGACCTCGCCTCGATAGCGACTAGTTTTCTTCGGAGGCTCGTAGAAATAGCGCTTCCGCTATACCGACTCGTAGCGCCGGCGAGGATATACTAAGTGAGGCCAAATTATAGTATATATAGTATCTTCGTTAAGCAGCGCCTCGTCTTGTTATAGCTAGTCTAGTCGAGTATTAGGCTCCTACGCGAATAGGCTATTTAATCGCCGCTTAGTCTTAACGTCTATCTAGGTTAGAAGGTCGCCTTCGTCGTAGTTGCAGGTACGGCTTAGTAGAGATAATGTCCTTATTAGACTCTAGGTATAGGTAATGTCGCCGCTCTTACTCGTATCGGTAGCTCGCCTATAATAGCTAACAATATTAGCGTATAGATTACTAGTCTTCTTTAAGGTAGAGTTAGAGGTTAGAAGGCGTTTATCGAAGACTCGTTATAGCGGCTTATCGATAGACTATAATATAACGTCTATCTACTTAGTCTTGCTATTATTGTTAAAGACAATACGGAAGGCCTCGCTATAGTTTACTCGATAAGTACGCGCCTTATTATAAGTACCCTCTGCCTTACGGAGAATCTTCTAGTATCTATTGTTAGCTATATCCTTGTCTTACTAAGTAAGTTGTAAGCGTAATTCGTTAGCCTCGATAGTACCTACTCGAATAAGGCGATTAGGCTATTTCTTCTAACGTTTCTTAGCTCGCTCGACAATACTCGTAGACTAGTATTTGCGCTTGTATTCTTTACCTTTGCAGATAGCCGCGTTAACTAATATGTTATACGCCTCTTCTGCTACCTTAGTAGGTAATAAGGAAAACGGGTTAAATAATAGTAATATACCCTATAGGGCTAGTTTTAGATAGGAGCGTCGGAAGTCCTTAC
The DNA here is from genome assembly GCF_000340215.1 of Pseudocercospora fijiensis CIRAD86. Lineage (NCBI taxonomy): Eukaryota > Fungi > Ascomycota > Dothideomycetes > Mycosphaerellales > Mycosphaerellaceae > Pseudocercospora > Pseudocercospora fijiensis. The sequence continues at coordinate 1,722,818 of NW_006921542.1, forward strand.
GAGCTTGTATAGTAATACGAGACGCCTTAATCGTACGAGGGCTAGTCGTAGTATTTGGGAGCTATTACGGCAATTCGGGTGTTAGTGTTCGCTAAGGTAGTAGTAACGATAGTATATCCTAAGTAATTAGGTTCTCGAGGTCCTCGATATAGTAGCGACTATTAGCGTAAAACTAGCCTTCTAAATCGATAATAGTAGGCTCTATAGAACGTTATTGCTTAACCGACGCGATATGCTCCTACTAAGCGATATCCGCTATTGTTAGCGATTCCTCGTATCGGGCTTCTTCCTATACTAATTGACCTTTAATTGCTTACTAGTTCTAGTTACGGTTAGTAGCCCTATACTAATCTCGAATATACTTATAAGGGACCTCCCTATCGATTAGGAATATGCCTATCTTTCGAAATGCCGACCTAATATTGCTAGAAGTAAATGTCTTAGCCCGAATAGCTAAGAGTGCCTCTATAAACTTAGGTATTCTAAACTCGCTAATACTATAGTGTATAGCTTCTAATACCGCTTGCCTATGCCTTAACTTATATACCTAGAATAGGATTATATCTAAAGGCTATATAAAGTGTAAAGTATATAGTTATAGGCCCTATAATTGAATCTTATGCCGCTTTGTAAAGGCTACAAACTCCTTAAAGCAATAGGAGCCGTAATTGTCGTATAATAACACCCTCTACTCGTTTAGATCCTTAGGTCTCGTCTTGCGCTTAAACTAGCGAATATAGTATATTATAGTGTCGTCGGTTATGTATCTAGACTCGTTAATAGTAATTAAGAAGTTGTCCTTGCCTAAGAACGAGGGTATAGTTAGTAGGCGACGTTGCCTCGGTAGCGGACTCGGACTCGGAAGTAGTAATAGTAATAGCAATAGCAGTAGTAATAGACTTACCTTCCTTCGGTACCTACCGTTCTTAGACTATTATACCTTTAATAATTAACTAATAATCTACTATCTTACTAAACGCGTTTACGGTCTCGACGACGGTTATATACGTACGGTTACTATTATACTCGGTCTAGGCGCGCCGCTTTGTATCTATTATAACGATATACTTATTGCCGCTAATTCTAATCTAGAAGCTAGTTTTATCGAAATTCTATACATTCCGCGGCTTTATACTTAGTCGCTTTATTATCGCCTTAAAGCGGTTAAACTAGCTCCTTATCGTAGAAGGGTCGTAAGCTTCCTTCCGCTATACCTTAATCGGCTTAGACTTAACCTTACTAAGTCTATAGCGCTTTAGAAAGCGGTCCGCCTAATCTATACTAAATAGCGGTATTGTATCCTTCGACATACCTTCTAGTAGTAGGCTTACTAGCATATCTATCGCTACTATAGTAATTAGCAGTACCGGTAAGAATATGCCTATTTCGTCCCTCTTTTAATAATAATCCGCTAGCGCTATCTCTTAAGACTCGTCTAGTTTAGTATTAGTTAATAGACGACTAAATAGCGACCTACGGCCTCTTAACCGCTAGTAGATACGAGAATATAGGCGAGTTGCCTTCTTACTCTTACAAAGCGCTCGAATACTAACCTTCTTACTATCCGAGCCCGATTTAGCTACTAATTCGTAGTACCTCGAAACGACGCGATCTACTATCCTCTCTACCCTCTCCGCCTCGGTTAACTACTCCGTACGTACCCTCTTTACCTTTTTGCCCTTCTTACGCCCTATACCGAGTTTTCTATACGATCCGTATAGTAGAATAGAAAGAATAGGAGGAATAGGAGGAATACGAGGAATACGCGTATTAGAATAAGGTAGACGCGCCTACTAAGGATTATATAAGGAAATGGCGATAGTAAGGTCTATAGCTACTACCTACTCGGATAATCTCGCTAATACAATATTTAGGCTCGCGGTTTAATACTACATATACCTAGATATCTATATAGGACTAGAACCTACTACTATATCGAGTCTTACGTATAGCCTACTAAGAAAAAGCGATTTTACGTATAGCCGGAACTCCCGCGAATAGCGGGGAGGAGTGTCTAACGGAACCCTAGATACGTCTTAGTAAAGTAAACCGCTAGTCTACCGGTATTAGCTAGTAACCGGCCCTATATACCTAGGCTAAGTTTTAAGCCTATATAAGAGGCCTCCTTCTATATTATAGATAGAGTACTAACCTTATATAGTATATTATTTATATTATACTTCTATAATGCCTATATTGTAGGGCTCTAGTTATTAGCCTAAGCAACCGTCTTATTATCCTATTATACTAAATATAGCTACCTATATCGTTATAAGTTATATTACCCTCGGTTGCCTATACTATTACTACTAGTAGTAGTAGTAGTATTGGTTTCCGTCCTTTATTAGAGCCGAAGGTAGGGCTATCTCTTTATATCTAATAGGCTCGGGTATATCGAAGGTAGTCCTAGGGTACGAATAGCTATAACTAGAGCAAGGGTACGATAAGAGCCTACGATATAGACGATATAGAAGTATCTCGAGGGGCTATTACGATAAGCGAAGGAACCTCTTAACGAGGGCATCTCTTTAACCCCGAAAAGCTATAAACCCTTAGGACTGTTATAGCTTAGGGCTTAGTCTATAGCTATAGCTAGCTTCTAAGGACTCGGCTCTAGGTCGAAGACCTATTTAGTACTACTTACTCGAGATAAGCCCCGCCTAAGGAGGAGATAGACTAATTACCTATCGGCCTTACTTAGTTTGCTAAGACTATTAATTAATAGCAAATACGGATTATAGGTCGGATAGCCGGGGAGTCCCCTATTAATTAGGTAGGGCGTTCCTAGATTCGTAGCCTCGCTTATATAGTACTTAGCCTTTTACTAGAAAAAGAAGGCTACCGCCCCCCTACTTAGCTAAAGGAGATACGAACTAGTTTCTAGGATCTAGGTATAAACAGAGATTATAGTCTCTCCCTCCGAGCGGCTTTCGTCTAAATTTACTAAACTAAGCTCCTAGAGGTAGTTAGGCGACCCCTAGGAGGCTAAATCCTAATAATACCCTAGGGGTAGTATTAGGAGAAATAGCCTAATATACTACTCTCTTATATAGCAATATCTAAACAAACTAAAGACACTAAAAACACATTTATATAGCATTTTATTTTAATATAGTATTTTATTTTAACTATTTTACAATAATAGAATAAGCTCTAGCTCTAGCGAAAACGAGTATTAAGAATTAGCGGAGTCCTCTAAATCCGAAACCGCCCCTAATTCTATTAATAAAGAAATTAGGCGGCGACTAGTTAATATAAGTAAGCCTCCTACGCCCTCTACGCTAGAGGCGCTCTATACTATCCTTATAAAGATAATAGAGAAGCAAACTAAGCTTCTCCGTTAAAACAAGCGTCGCCCGCTAGAACTAGGGAGTAGTATAAATCCCCTATTCGAAGGGTAGAACGCTATAGTATATATAGAGCGCTTTAAGGAAGGCTTAATTAAGTACGAGCTCGATAGAGAGTCTAAATAGTATAAGATCCGGTCCCTTATAAGGACTACGAGCACTAAACTCTACCGAACCCTTAGAACCCTAGTTAGCTACCTAGAAAAGGACGACAAGTCTAATACTAACTAGGAGACCTTTAAGTTAGCCTTTCTAAGGGAGTATTAGGAGCGCGATAGCCGTCGTATTAAAGGCAGTCGCGCGTAGCTCGAGGCCCTCTACTTAGTAAGGCGTACTAAGGATAACGACCTAAAGGGGTATATCCGCGAATTTGTCGAGTTAGCGGACGGTATCGAGTAGAGTAATCTCAAGAACTCTTAGAGAACGAGGCTACTTCTCTAGGGATTGCCGTAGCCTATAGCTTAGCGTATCTTCCGTCGCTATAAGCTTAGCGAGGCCGATCCTAAGAGCTTTAGGAAATACAAAGAGGTCCTAGTATATATTAAGGCCGATGTTGATAGTACCGCCGATACGAGGAAGTTTATCTAGAGCGAAGATAGGAATAACCTAGTATAGGTTAGGAAAGAAGCCTTAGGAAGTAAAGGACCTAAGTTCCTTCCTAAATCGTAAAGTAATCCTAAGACCGTAACTCCTACTATTACTAAATACTCTTAAGACGTTACGGACTTTGCTAAATCCCTAGCCTAACTTAACCTAAATACGAAGGTATTATAACGAGTTAGGGAAGTTATCGATGCTACTATACTAGGCGATATACTACTAGTCTACTAGGTTTTAGATCCTAACTAGCCTAAAGCCCCTTTAGTAGATATCCGCGCTATACGGAAGATCTATTCTAACTTAGATAGTAAGTGCTAGATATATAGCGGTTATAAATATATCTAATCGTCCTACCCTATCTAGAAAGAGCTTCTTAATAGGAAGCTTATTATATAAGGAAATAGTCGATTCTACTATATAGATACCGGCGACAAGATTAATTTCGAATAGGATCGGAGAGCCCTAAAGCTACCTTAACTAAGGACCCTTCTAGAGAAGAAGTATAGCGGCAAGATCGAGTTTAAGGATACTAAGAATAGTATCCTTGCCGCTATTACTAAACGAGAAACTTAGAAGGTTAGGGCTAAGTAGGTTAAGAAGCGAAGTAGTAACGGTACTACCGAGCCCGTTAAAGTTAACTTTGTTTCTTAGGACCCGGATACAGTTACTAACGTTTACGCGGTTACTAAGAATAGTATAGATATCTACGCTACTATAAGGTCCTAAACCTAGTCCTAGAATAAGGATAAGAGCCTATAGAACCCTACTCGCCCTAGTATAGTAGCCCCTACCGGGGTACTAAAGAACAAGGCGGCTAATAAGGCTAAACAATAACGAGAGTTAACCGCTAAAACTAAGACTCTCTAGATAGCTATAGACCGCGCTACCCGACCTAGCGCCGTACCTAGTACCCTACCTATAGAGAGCCTAGTCGTCCTAGAGACTCTAGAGGTCGATATAGAAGATATTACTACTAATATTAGTAGTACCCTAGGCCTAGCTAATCTACCGGCCTATAAGCGGAAGTTATCCAATCTAAAGAGTTTTCGCTTTAATAGGTATATAAACAAGTATAGTACTAGCCTAGCTAACTCTATAGATACAAAGGCAAACGCTCTCTTCTAGGCTTTATAGTTCCTAGACCTTAAGTCTAACGTATCTATAGGGGAGCTATTAGTATACAGTTTGCCTACTAATCTATTCTAGAGCCGAATCCCTAACGATACTACCTTTATAAAAGACCTCGCTACCCTTTAAAGAAAACAGGGACGAGAAGACTATATCGATATCTCCTCCTTATAGTTCCTTCCTAAATTTTCTTTAGATACCTAAGAGTTAGTAGAAGGCGAATCGGTAACCTATAAGAACTAAGAGACTATCGATAATGCTAACGAAGAGAGGGTTAAGGAGATAGGCCGAGGGGATAGTAATAACCCCGACCCTACTCTAGTTTTAGTTTCTATTAAGGCTATCCGATTTACTAGCTAATAAATCGGTTAGGTAGGACCGCCTTAATCTAAGGAGCTTTACTCTATCCCTAATAATATAGATCTTTCCGTAGTTACCCGTTCTTTCGCCGTTGTCCCTACTATTTATATTTAAGTTACTATCGGGAGCTATAGTTAGTAGATGCTAGCAATGCTTAATAATAGTTTAGAGTTACTTATTATAAGTAAGCGTTAGGCTAAACAACTTAGGCTACTAATAAATAGAGACATTTCCCTCGGTATATAGGGAGTAAATAGGGAGGTTACGCTAGTAGGTACCTACTATAATATTATAGTAGATACCTTCGGTATATACTTTTCCTTTACCTTCTAGATTGCCGCCGACCTAAATACACTAATTATTCTAGGTCGACTATAGTCTCGTATAATCCGTAGTATCTAGCGCAACTTCGACGATAGCTCCTAGGAGGGAACTATCGCTAACTAGAAGGGCAACCGAGTCGTATTTACTAGTTATATCGGTAATACTAGCTATAAGTCCTACGAGGATATCCTTACTACTTCTAGACGGTCTTCGGGAAACGCTATAGCGCGGTTATAAGACCGGCAATCTGCGCTATAAGTTAGTATAGTATTAGCTAGAAACCGGCCCTATATACCTAGGCTAAGTTTTAAGCCTATATAAGAGGCCTCCTTCTATATTATAAATAGAGCACTAACCTCGTATAGTATATTATTTATATTACACTTCTATAATGCCTATATTGTAGGGCTCTAGTTATTAGCCTAAGCAACCGTCTTATTATCCTATTATACTAAATATAGCTGCCTATATTGCTATAGGTTATATTACCCTCGGTAGCCTATACTATTACTACTAGTAGTAGTAGTAGTATTAGTTTCCGTCCTTTATTAGAGCCGAAGGTAGGGCTATCTCTTTATATCTAATAGGCTCGGGTATATCGAAGGTAGTCCTAGGGTACGAATAGCTATAACTAGAGCAAGGGTACGATAAGAGCCTACGATATAGACGATATAGAAGTATCTTAAGGGGTTATTACGATAAGCGAAGAAACCTCTTAACGAGGGCATCTCTTTAACCCTAAAAAGCTACAAACCCTTAGGACTATTATAGCTTAGGGCCTAGTCTATAGCTATAGCTAGCTTCTAAGGACTCGGCTCTAGGTCGAAGACCTATTTAGTACCGCTTACTCGAGATAAGCCCCGCCTAAGGAGGAGATAGACTAATTACCTATCGGCCTTGCTTAGTTTGCTAAGACTATTAATTAATAGTAAATACGGCTTATAGGTCGGATAGCTAGGGAGTCCCCTATTAATCGGATAGGGCGTTCCTAGATTCGTAGCCTCGCTTAGATAGTACTTAGCCTTCTACTAGAAAAAGAAGGCTACCGCCCCCCCGCCTAGCTAAAGGAGATATAAGCTAGTTTCTAGGATCTAGGTATAAATAGAGATTGTAGTCTCTCCCTCCGAGCGGCTTTCGTCTAATACTAAACTAAGCTCCTAGAGGTAGTTAGGCAAACCCTAGGAGGCTAAATCCTAATACTATCCTAGGGGTAATACTAGGAGAAATAGCCTAATATACTATTCTCTCGCGTAGCAATATTATAATAAACTAAACAAACTAAAGATACTAAAAACACATTTATATAGCATTTTATTTTAATATAGTATTTTATTTCAACTATTTTATAACAATCGAATAAGCTCTAGCTCTAGCGAAAACGAGTATTAAGAATTAGCGGAATCCTTTAAATCCGAAAACGCCCCTAATCCTATTAACGAAGAAATTAGGCGGCGACTAGTTAATATAAGTAAGCCTCCTACGCCCTCTACGCTAGAGGCGCTCTATACTATCCTTATAAAGATAATAGAGAAGCAAACTAAGCTTCTCCGTTAAAACAAACGTCGCCCGCTAGAACTAGGGAGTAGTATAAATCCCTTATTCGAAGGGTAGAACGCTATAGTATATATAGAGCGTTTTAAGGAAGGCTTAATTAAGTATAAGCTCGATAGAGAGTCCGACTAGTATAAGATCCGGTCCCTTACGAGGACTACTAGTACTAAGCTTTACCGAACTCTTAGAACCCTAGTTAGCTACCTAGAAAAAGACGATAAGTCTAATACTAACTAGGAGACCTTTAAGTTAGCCTTTCTAAGGGAGTATTAGGAGCGCGATAGCCGTCGTATTAAAGGTAGTCGCGCGTAGCTCGAAGCCCTCTACTTAGTAAGGCGCACTAAGGATAACGACCTAAAGGGGTACGTCCGCGAATTTATCGAGTTAGCGGACGGCATCGAGTAGAGTAACCTCGAAAACTCTTAGAGAACGAGGCTACTTCTCTAAGGATTGCCGTAGCCTATAGCTTAGCGTATCTTCCGTCGCTATAAGCTTAGCGAGGCCGATCCTAAGAGCTTTAGGAAATACAAAGAGGTCCTAGTATATATTAAGGCCGATATTAATAGTATAGCCGATACGAGGAAGTTTATCTACGGCGAAGACCGGAATAATCTAGCGTAGGTTAGGAAAGAAGCCTTAGGAAGTAAGGGACCTAAGTTCCTTCCTAAATCGTAAAGTAGTCCTAAGACCGTAACTCCTACTATTACTAAGCACTTTTAAGACGTTACGGACTTAGCTAAATCCCTAGCCCGACTTAACCTAAATACGAAGGTATTATAATAAGTTAGGGAAGTTATCGATACTACTATACTAGGCGATATACTACTAGTCTACTAGGTTTTAGACCCTAACTACCCTAAAGCCCCTTTAGTAGATATCTACGCTATACGGAAGATATATTCTAACTTAGATAGTAAGTGCTAGATATATAGCGGGTTTAAATATATCTAATCGTCCTACCCTATCTAAAAAGAGCTTCTTAATAGGAAGCTTATTATATAAGTAAATAGCCGATTCTACTATATAGATACTAGCGACAAGATTAATTTCGAATAGGATCGGAGAGCCTCGAAACTACCTTAGCTAAAGACCCTTCTAGAAAAGAAGTATAGCGGTAAGATCGAATTTAAGGATACTAGGAATAGTACTCTCGCCGCTATTACTAAACGAGAAACTTAGAAGGTTAGGGCTAAATAGGTTAAGGAGCAAAGTAGTAACGGTACTACCGAGCCCGTTAAAGTTAACTTTGTTTCTTAGGACCCGGACGTAGTTACTAATGTTTACGCGGTTACTAAGAACAGTATAGATGTCTACGCTGCTATAAGGTCCTAAACCTAGTCCTAAAATAAGGGTAAGAGCCCGTAGAACCCTACTCGCCCTAGTACAGCAGCCCCTACTAGGGTACTAAAGAACAAGGCGGCCGACAAGGCTAAACAATAACGAGAGTTAACCGCTAAAACTAAGACTCTCTAGATAGCTATAGACCGCGCTACCCGATCTAGTACCGTACCTAGTACCCTACCTATAAAGAGCCTAGTCGTCCTAGAGACTCTAAAGGTAGATATAGAAGATATTGCTACCGATATTAGTAGTACCCTAGGGCTAGCTAATCTACCGGCCTATAAGCGGAAGTTATCTAATCTAAAGAGCTTTCGCTTTAATAGGTATATAAACAAGTATAGTACTAGCCTAGCTAACTCCGTAGATATAAAGGTAAACGCTCTCTTCTAGGCTTTATAGTTCCTAGACCTTAAGTCTAATATGTCTATAAGAGAGCTACTAGCGTACGGTTTACCTACTAACCTATTCTAGAGCCGAATCCCTAACGATACTACCTTTATAAAAGATCTTACTACCCTCCGACGAAAATAGAGACGAGAAGACTATATCGACGTCTCTTCCCTATAGTTCCTTCCTAAATTTTTAGGTACCTAAGAGTTAGTAGAAGGCGAATCGGTAACCTACGAGAACTAAGAGACTATCGATAATACTAACGAAGAGGGAGTTAAGGAGATAGGCTAAGAGGATAGTAATAATCCCGACCCTACTCTAGTTTTAGTCTCTATTAAGGCTATCCGGTTTACTAGCTAATAAATCGGTCGAGTAGGACCTCCTCGACCTAAGGAACTTTATTCTATCCCTAATAATATAGACCTTTCCGTAGTTACCCGGTCCTTTACCGTCGTTCCCGCTATCTATATTTAAGTTACTATCGGGAGCTATAGTTAATAGATACTAGCAATACTTAATAATAGTTCGAAGTTACTTATTATAAGTAAGCGTTAGGCTAAATAACTTAGGCTACTAATAAATAGAGACATTTCCCTCGGTATATAGGGAGTAAATAGAGAGGTTACGCTAGTAGGTACTTACTATAATATTATAGTAGACGCCTTCGGTATATGCTTTTCCTTTACCTTCTAGATTGCCGCCGACCTAAATACGCTAATTGTTCTAGGTCGACTATAGTCTCGTATAACCTAAAGTGTTTAGTATAACTATAACGATAGCTCCTAGGAGGGAACTATTACTAACTAGAACGGTAACCGAGTCGTATTTACTAGTTATATCGGCAATACTAGCTACAAGTCCTACGAGGATATCCTTGCTACTTCTAGACGGTCTTCGGGAAACGCTACGGCGCGGTTATAAGACCGGCAATCTACGCTATAAGTTAGTATAGCTTAAATAGGTTATTTCTAGAAGTACGCCGCTCCGTATATTAAGGCAAGTTTCTAGGTTCTATACTAAGAAGACGAATGCTCGAAGCGATAGCGAGTATAATATAACGACTACCTAATATACGAGTTAAGGTAATAATACTATCGTAAGTATTACTACCGGACGCGGGTCTACCCGAACTAACTAATTAGAGCGCGAGTCTAAGGCTACCCTAGGGGTATTATTACGAATCTAACGTTTTCGCCGGCGTTATAAATTAGGACTACTAGCTATATACCTATCGACTTAAGGAGACTTCTAAAGAAGTTTATGCGCTGTTTTATTACGCTAATCTCTAAGCCTAACGATAAAGAGAGAGAGCTCGGGTTCGATAATCGATTAGTATATATATCCTATATAAGAGGGTAGCTAATAAGATTAAGCCCGTAAAAGGTAGCGTATATATTACCGATAGGTCTAATCCTAGCGGGAATCCTAACTAGCGATAAAAGTGTCTTAATTAGGAAGAAATATTACTACCTAGGGATAGTCCGTACGATTAGAGATATATTACTAAAAAGTTCTCTACCGTTCCTAGGGGTTTAAGGCTAATATAGGAAAGGCTTACAAAGATCAAACCTAGTATAGAGCTTTCGGATCTTAAACTTAACCTACTATATAAGCTTCTATACAATCGCGAAGCCGTATTAGTATATAATTTCACTTACCTAGGTAGAATTAACCCGGAGGTTGCCCCTCTATAGAAGATCCGAACGATCGAATATAAGTCTTAGGCCTACCTAGGTTTTAAGCTAAACCTAAGCCTACGGGGTATAGTTAAGGATATAATACGGTAGCGCGTAAAGGCCGGTATACTTAAGCCTTCCTATACCTCGTATCGTAATCCGTACTTCCTAGTCTAAAAGAAGACGGCTCCTAGGGAACTAAAGAAGTACCGTCTAATTAACGCTATATAAAAGTTTAACGCGGTTACGATTAGAGATACTAACCTTCCTCCGGAGACTAATAGGTTCTCGGAAGCCTTTACTAACTATATTATAGCCTTACTAGTTAACGTTTTCTTAGGCTACGACTAGATTCCTCTTTACCCTAATAGCCGCGACCTTACTAGTTTCGAGATACCTCTTAGGCTATATAGACAAACTACCCTTCTCTAAGGGGCAACTAACTTAGTAGCCTAGTTCGTTCGTATTATAAACTAAGTCCTCGTAGCCTATATCTCCTATATAGCGATGCCTTTCCTCGACGATATCGGTATTAAAGGCCCTAAAACTAGGTATAATAATAAAGAAGTAGAGCCTAGTATCCGTAGGTTCTTTCTCGAATATATCTAGAACCTCGATAGCGTCCTCTACGACCTAGAGCGAGCTAATCTAACGGTATATAGGGAGAAGCTTTAGCTCCTATATAAACGAATAAACATTGTCGGGTTTGTAACCGATAAAAACGGCCGCTATCCTAATAATATACGGGTCCTAAAGATAGTGTCCTAGCCGGATTCTACTTATTAGAAGGATATCCGAACCTAGCTTAGAGTAGTGTTCTACTTCCGTATCTAGGTCGAGAACTTTATATTATTATATAAGCCCTTATACGCCTTACTTAAGAAGGATACTAAGTTCGAATAGACCCCCGTTTACTAAGCGGCTAAGGATAAGGTAACTAAGGCACTTATTAGCGTACCTATACTTACGTCTATTAACTACTTAGAGGGTACGGGTTTAATTATTATTACTATCGACTCGAGCGGGGAAGGCTATAGCGAGATACTAATATTATATAACCGTAAGGAGCTATCCTTACGTTATCCTATTAGGTACAACTCCGGACTATAGAAACCGATCGAGGCCTAGTACGATACTAGCAAGCGAGAATGCTTTAGAGTCTATAAGGCTCTAAAGAAGTTCCGGCTATAGCTTTTTAGTATATTCTTTCGTTTAGAAATCGATACTTAGACGCTAGTCTATTAGCTTAACTATATAGCCTCCGACCTACTAAACTCTACGATAGCTCGGTAGATTACCTAGATCTATTTATTTAACTTCGACGTCTTCTACGTTCCTAGGAAGAAGTATACTAGACTAGATAGCCTTTCTAGGAGGCCTACTATAGAAGAGGACATTACCGAGATAATAGAAGAAGAAGATATCGACGCGGTTATTAACCGTACCTTCTTTACTACCTTCTATTCTAACGCGATACTAGCGATTACTAGATCTACTACCGACGACTAGCCCGGTAACTAGCCTAGTAACTAGCCTAATAAAACTAACGAGTAGCCTAAGAACCCTACTACTAATAGCGACTAGGCTAAAGCTAAGGCGGATAAATTAGATAGAGATAACATCCTTAATAGGGTCTACTCCGACGACTCCTATTATATCGCCTACTTCCTAACCTATATAAAGAAAGCGCCTAGTCTATCGAAGAGTTAGTACTATCGGGTTATTTGCTATTCTCGACGATTCCTAGTTAAAGATCGTATTCTTTAGTAATAGGCGATAGTTAATATACCCCTCTAGCGTATTATTAATAACCCTATAGTAAGACAAGAAATCCTTTACGTAGTATACGACGAGCTTAGCTACCGGGTAGCGGAGGGTACCTTTAATATCCTTTATCGACGATACTAGTAGGATAGCGTATAGGCTAATATCTCTCGCTACTATAAGAGCTATACTAAGTGCAATTTTAGGAATAGCTACCGTCGGCTAGGCGAGCTACGTATTCCTACTACCTAGTTAGTTAGTAAACGATAGTACGGTAATAGGGTTTATCTAAGCCGGAATAATAGCCTCTATATTATTCGGGAAGGTCTTTCCTAATAGCCTAAAGCCTATTATTTCCGTAAGGGCTATAGTACTATTAACGCCTATAATATAGCTACCTTCCTATTTAAGAACCTATTCTACCGATAAGGCACGCCCTATAAAATTATCTTAGATAACGCTACGACTAATATAGCTAAGGAAGTTTAAGCGCTACTTACTTTATACGGGGCGAAGAACGTTTGTATCTTCCTATACTATCCCTAATCTAATACTATCGTTAAGCGTAGGTATCGGTCTTTAATCGATACCTTATTTAAGCTAACTAATATAGGTAATAGGTTAGTCGCGATCTCTACCTACGTCCTAGCCCTTCTCTAGGCGGACTAAACGACTATTATCGATACTACTAGACTTATACTAGCGGAGCTTATAATTAGGAGAGACGCTATTCTTCCGATTAAGTTGTCCTACCGTACCTATAGCGTTTATAACTAGGGGTCTATTCGTACTAGAGTAGATCTCCTTACCCTACGCGCTAAGGCTCTTAAGGATATAACTACTACTTCTTAGAAGGGACTTGCTCGATAACGTCGCCTTCGTAAAGAGGCTAAGTAGTATTTCGATAACTATAATACTATTAATTAGGAATCTCTAAAGGTTAGCGATATAGTTCTCCTATACCGGTCGGAGCTAGAATATAGTTACTCCTTTTAGCTAGCCTTTAAATAGAAAGGACCTTATAGAGTATAGGAGGTCCTTTACGATAGTTCTACGTACCGTCTTTAGGAACTTAATAGTACTATCTTAAAGCACTCGCACCCCCGGGCTAACCTAAAGAAGGTTATCGAACTAAGAGAGCCTATCCGCCCTCCCCCGACTAAGGAGGAAGTTAGTACCTCTATAGACCCTCTACCGACCTTAGATACCTACGGAGAGGAGGATCCTACCGCGATTATAGATCCTATTCTACCTAATAACTATACGTATCCCTAGATACGTCTTAGTAAGCTATTAAGAATAACTTATAAATAAAGGGAGGGTTATATATATATTAATTACGTATAGAGCATTTCCGATATTAATTCCGATAGTAAACTAGACTTCTAGCTATCTAACTCTAACTCCGAGGAGGAGCTCGACTAGTCTAGCGACGAAGACCGCCTAGAATTATAGGTATTAAACGACCCCGACTCTAAGACTAAATAATTGCTTACTCTTCCTTACCTCTATCTATCTCTACTACGTTACTTCCTTACTCTTATTAATCGTTCTCCGCGCTATTAATATAGTACCGCCCTATACCTTTAGTCCTTATCTACTATCTATTTCTACTAATATTTATACTCGCCTTTATCGTTTATTACTTTTAGCTTATCTTATTATTGTGTTTTGTTTTTACCTTTGCCTTCTATTAATATTGCTATAACTTTATTCCTTTACTCTTGTTTTTCCTTAGATAGAACTATACGAGGCGTGTTTTCCTAATAATATCCTTAGAGTAGTATTAGGAAGATAGCCGAACCTAACCTATCTACTCTTCTAGGACTACTTCCCTCTAGCTTCCTAGACTCTAGTAACTACCCTTAGGTATTAACTATAATAAGATGCTTGCTAGAGGAGACTGTTCCTACCCTAATTAGTACTAGTTATATAGGATACTAAGAAAGGGAGGTTCCCTATCCCTCTCCCTTCCTACCGCTTAGATAGATATAATAACCTAGGTCTATAGCCTCTAAGAATAGGGACCTCGGGCTATTAAGCTTAGTATTTAAAAGAAGGAAGAAGGTAAACGTACGGACTACCTTTACGTACTTACTAATATAAAAGGTAATGCTATATCTATAACGGTAGTACTATAGGCTAATATACCGACGAACTAGCTACGCTAGGCCTAGGCGACTTACTCCTCGTTATCGAGTATCTCTAGAGAAAAGCTAATACTACCCCGGGGATATTATTAGTCCCGCTAGCCTTACTACTATAGATTTCTACTAGGGACTCGAACTAACTAGTTATATTTCGAGTACGCGAGAGTCTACGATAGCTAAAGTTTAATAAAGGCGCGTAGTCGCTACTAGCAATTAGCTAGATCGATTATTAAACTTTAGCCTACCTTAATAATAAAGAAGTCTCGTATATAGCTTTACTTTTATATATAGCCGTTATCCGTTTGCTTTACTAGCGCGGAATATACGGACTACGTTACCTTTATACTATATTTAAAGCGAGCTTCCTAAGCTCCTTCTTCTACTCGATTACTAACTAACTCGCTACCGCCTAACTACTCTCCCCCCTTTCTATTTAAACCCTTTAATTATTATTATTAAGTAACGAATACACTTGTAAACTCGTTTCTAAACTACTTCCGCTTCGGTCGACTATGTCTTCTAGGGCCCTAAATCCGCTAGGCGCTAGTAGTAGCGGCGACCTACCTATCCCTATTAACCTAAGCCTAGCCGCCCTAGTTCCGATCGAAGCCCTATCCGATAGCGCCTTAGCTACTATAACTAGCCTCGAGTACTGCTTCTAGATCGTTACCGCCCTCGAAGACCCTTAAGAGAAGATCTAGAACGCTTATACTCTACTATACGTTATCGATAGGAATATTAAGAAGGCTACTATCTTAGTTACGTATAGTATAAATAACTTGCGTTAGTCTATCGGTAAGCGTATCTTTAAGCGCGAGGTTCTTAACGATATAGATATTAAATAAGCCTTTCCTATCGTCTATAGCCTCGAAACAGCTAGTACCTAGATTCGTTTACGCTTTAAGACTCTCAATTAGGCCTTCGAATATTAGGGAGGACTAAGTAGCCTTCCTAAGAGCCTTATTAACTTCGCCTATAGTAGATAAGAGCGTACTAAGTAGGTCTCTTCGTTCGTTAATAAGTATAAGGTCCGTTATTAAGGCGCCGAGTACCTTTTCCGTACTATAATCTATCGTATATCTACCGCTAGTAAGAAGGTAGGTAAGTAGTTACTTAACTTGTCCTTTACGCTTAATAACTTTACGATAGCCTACTAGAAGAAGCACTACGATATAATCGTCTAGGTAGATCTTAGTATATAGATAACTAAGGATCTACTAAAAGAGAAGGGCTATCGTATTAATAGTATAGGTTCTATTATTAAAGGTTAAGAGGCTCCTATCGTTAATGTTCTCGAACGTAAGGCTCTTCGCCTAGAAACGGAGGCCGATACGGCTACTAGTCTAGCGCTCGCTATAGAAATATAGGCTAAAGATCGTCGCTCGACCCGTAACGATAAAGTCTCTTAAGAAGTTTAAAACGAGCGCGCTAAGGCCGAAGCGGCGCGTAAGAAGGCATTATATACTCGCTAGGCCCTCCGTAAGGCTACTAAGAAGTATAGTACTCCTTCTAGTACCGACTATAGTACTAACCGTAGTACTAACTATAGTAACTTAGATATTAATATACTAGATATACTACTAGAAGATATCTCCTCCGAAGGCTCCTTTAGCGAGCGTAGAGATAGAGGCCTCTCGCCGATCCTATTAACTAAGAATATCTATAGTTCTTATAAGGGCGACTCTATTACGTACCTTATTACTAAGATCGATATAGTTCCTAAGGCTACTATAGGCGAAGCTCCTACCGCCCTATCTATTTATTAATAGCTCGACGACCTTAGTAAGCTAGGTAAAGAGCGGTTTACTATATATAGTAACTATATTAAGAAGGCCGCTAAGGTCTATAGTCTCTATACTAGTACTAAGGCGAGTGTCTTTATCGGTCGCCTATTAAAGATTAGTCGCGAGGTTACTAATTAGGATGCCTTTACTACCCTTAAGACTAGTTATACTAACTAGTTTCCTAGACGTCCTACTACCGCCTAGATATCCCTAGGACTCTATATATTTAACCCTACTAGTACTATCGCTCGCGATCTTACGCTAACTAAGTATTAGAATAAGTTAGTCGCTAGTATTCTTAGCTAAGGTACCTCCTTCGACCGCTTTTATTAGACTAGTAATACTATCTTCCCTTAAGTCTTTAGTTAGATATAGTCGCTTCGTAGACCGTACCTTCCTCTTATCGTCGACCTAATATAGAAAGAGTTTCGTATATTCTTTTAGTATATATATAAACTGCCTAAGTCTAAGCAGGAAGGCCGTAATACCCTTTAAACCTATAGAGTAAGTAACTAAATCGTCCGTTAGTATCCCGCCTTATAGCTCTTAGCCGTTACCCTTCGACCTAATTCTATATATAAGCTTATCTCCGTCCCTAAGCCTACTAAGTACTTTAAGGTAGGTAATAGCGGTTATAAGAACTACCCTACTAAGGAGACTTCTCGTCTTAGATAAGATATAGTTAAGCTCGTAGCTAGTAAGGGTGCTAGCTATCTACGTATTAAGGTTTCTCTTATATCTAAAGATAAGACTACCTATTTAACTATTATCGAGAGTATATACAAACTAGAGGTCTTCGAGAACTAGGTTAAGAAGCTTGATATCTATAGCCTAGTTCTACTAAATAAGATTAGTAAGCTTACTAACAAGTACCTTACTAACGACGACCTCGGCTATATATTCGATAGTTAGCCTAATAAAGGCGAGGTAGCTTAGTAGATCCTAAACCCTCTAAAGGAATACGAAGTCTCTATTTAGATACTATACCTTCCGTATAGTAATCTAAAGCCTAAGAGCGACCGTATATTAATCGACCTAGGCTACTCTCGCGTTATTAATAGTACTAAGATTAAGGGCTACGATAACTAGATCCTAGAGCTAAACATTCTAGTATTATAATATTCGAGTATATAGCGTAGGCGCGGCCGTACGTCCTCTAAATACTAAATAGGGACATTAGAATGTTTGTACTAAAACGTTTGCTTTCTATTAGTAAACCTCGCCTACGGCCGTAGAATTCGCCTATAGCTGTTTCTTCTCGTTGCCCCTAAGAGTCGGTTATATGCCTACGTATTGTTTATATACGACTCCCTTTACGTCGCTCCTACGCAAAGTTTAGACAATCTACCTTCGCGTCCTAAGTCTTACTAATCTATCCTAGCGTAAATATAGCTACTAGACAATCTACTCTCTTTATTAGTAGCTTGTTACTTTATACTATTACCTTACTATTATAGTAGATTACTAGCCCCTTTATTATATATAAGTATAGGTTTCTTCTTTATAAGTATAACGCGCGTCTAATAGAGATGTCTCGACCCGACTTAATCTTATTACCCCTACGTAGTATAAAGATTTCCTCGTAGTATAGAAACTAACCGACGAGAACGCAATAGCTCTTAAAGTCCTACGCGGACCTAACGAACCTAGAACTACGAAGGTAGATATACTTAGGCATATATTCGAATAGATCGGTAATTCTATCGAGAGTAACTCGGTTAGAGCGACTATACTCTAGCGGTACGCTCTATAGTATAAGATCTAGGAAACTAGTACTAATCCTTTACTCCGTATATCCTAAGCCTTCGTTTAAAGCCTCGACTAGTACGGCCTAATCTATTGCGCCGTCGTCCTCGGAATATCTATAGACGCCTTCCGCCGAGCAAGTAACTATATTATCGAAGCCGCCTTAGGCGAAGATTAGTTTACTTAAGCCTCGGAGCTTGTCTAGCTTCTGTTTAGCGCTCTACTTTTAGCACCTAAACGTATTCTCGCCGATATTATAGCTACTACTCGGATTAGACTTAGTCTCGAAGAAGCCTATCGCTTCTAGATATAAGGCAAATAGAAGAGGCTCGCGGAAGCCTAGAATAGTCGCGTTAATAAAAGGAAGAGCGCTTTTTATAATTTTATTACCGGCAGTAATATTACTACTATAAGAGACGCTTATAAACCGAAACCTAGCAAGGAACGTATAATATAGGCCTACCTACCTAACATTCCTAAAGACTATATCGTTCTCTAAGGCTTTAAGACAGGGCGCAATTTACTAGCGCCGAAAAAACACCTATTACGCGCCTTACGTAAAAAACATCTAAGAAAACCTAGGGTTAAAGCGGGTAGTAATATACTAGTACTAGATTTATAGCTAGAAGACGATAGCGTAGAACCCGATCTACTAGTATTAGACGACGAAGGAGGGAAAGGTACCTAAGACAATCCTCTTAATATAGACAGAGATACGGCTTCTAATTTTCTTAATATATATAAAGGATTAGAGCTCCGTTTACAATGTCGCCGGCTTAGCCGTAGAGAAGGGATAGAAGCCTACTATGCCTACTACCGCAAATAGTAGATAGACTTTACCTATACTTTGCTATCGAATATTAGAGAGCATCTCGCTACGTTAGGCTAGCTACTATATCTATAAACTTTAATTACTCCGTTCCTACTACGTACCGTCCCTATACCTAATATATATAAATACTAACTATTTTGCTATATAGCGAAAGATTAACCTGTTTTCTAGCTAGTAAAGTAGTCTGTATCTTATACCTTTTACTTAATCTTACGACCGCCTCGCTTAGAAGCCCGTAATATATACGTATATAGCTCCCTACTATCCCGAGGCCGATTAGCTCGTAGCTATATACTATCTATTCTAACCGCCTACCTAGATCTCTAACTAGTTTATACCTATGCTATACTAAGTTATATTCTATACGACCTTCGCCTTATTATCTTCCTATATACTATTTATAGTAGATACGGCCTCTATAGAGATACTATTAAGGTTTAGGTTAGACAATCCGCGCCTTAACTACTTTAGTCTATAAAGGAGGCGATAGATATACGTCTATTAACGCGCTCTCGCGATTAATATATTATTACGATCGAGATTATTAGGGTTATAAGAACTACTCCTAATACCTAGGGACCTATATACCGGAAAGATACCGTTTCGAGGATTACTTCTATTATCTTCCTTAATATCGTATTATTAAGTACGTAACTTGCCGATACGCCGTACCCTCTTACTATTTTTACGCTTACCTTAGCTACTAATACCGATATACTATTCCTATTACTATCCGTCGCCTTCTTATTAAAGAATTTAAGCCGTTCCCCGATATTACTATAATATCCGACTAGGTAATTTAGCCCTAGCTAACCGACGATTAAGCCTTAGAGTTCTCGCTCTACTTCGATTGTTTCCGATATACTACTATCGACAAGTAGGGCGAATAATATATAGCTGTTTTTTACTCGCGTACCTCGATATAAGAGCATTATAAAACGCGATATAAGTAGACTAATACCTAGACTCGGGGCGGTAGTAGAAAAGCCCGCCTATAAGAGATACCTAATTGCCTATAAGAGAGTAATATCTACGTATAGCAATTCTTCTACCCTAAAGCTAGGTACGAACCCGGATAGAATCGCCTATTCTAGGTCTATCGTCGCGCTCGTATAGTGCCTATTCCCTCCTTATCGTATAATAACTAATTTGCGTCTATCCTAATTAAAGCCTAGGCCGATATCCGAGAGAAACTAGACGAGGATCGAAATATCGTTTATAATAGCTTAGCCTACGTATCTGCCCTCCTCCCCTAGATTTAGTAACTCTTTATCGACCTTTACGTTGTCTTACTTTATAAAGACGAAATATAAGCCGCTATCTACCTCCCTAAAGAAGATAATAAGCCTTATACCGTAGAAGTTATCGCTATCGCTCGCCAAGCGTTCTCTTATATAATAAGGTATTATAGCGAAAGTAGCCCCTATTTTAACCTTACTAATTCCCGTAAGCAAGCCCTTACTAACTTTTATAATATAATATAGAAGTCCGACTATTATAAATATTTTCGCTTTCGGTACTATAAGACCCGCTTAAGCGAACTTAAATACGCCGACGCTATACTATACGCGCTAGTATATTTTATTCGTTATATCTCCTCTAAAGTTCTATTTTTCCCTTCTATAATATCGCCTACCGATAAACTTAATAACGACGTCGACGCCGAAGTCGCTAGTTAAGTAAGTAATAAAGTCGACGAAAAAGTCGACTATAGCTCTATTTAAGTAATACCGACTACTATAGGGCACTTTAGGGTTAGGGTTAGGCGTATAGCGGGCGTATAGTAGGGCGCCAGCGTCGGGCTAATTAGCTATAACTAGCGATACGGTAAGGGCCGCGGGCTAATTAGCTATAACTAGCGATAGGAACGCTCGCCCTCGCGCGCGACGTCGACGAGCCCTATTTACTATTTATCGCCTCCCTTATAGAACTATTCTCTATTTATTCGATATTATAATATCGAAGGTATAAAAGAATATATTCTCGCGCCTACTCGTAGGCCGCCTACGTATATTGCGAGCTAAATAAGAAGGCGGTCGCATTCTTAGTCGTATCTCGACTACGCCCGTATCGGGCTAATTAGCTATAACTAGCGATACGGTAAGGGCCGCGGGCTAATTAGCTATAACTAGCAATAGGAACGCTCGCCCTCGCGCGCGACGTCGACGAGCCCTATTTACTATTTATCGCCTCCCTTATAGAACTATTCTCTATTTATTCGATATTATAATATCGAAGATATAAAAGAATATATTCTCGCGCCTGCTCGTAGGCCGCCTACGTATATTGCGAGCTAAATAAGAAGGCGGTCGTATTCTTAGTCGTATCTCGACTGTGCCTACGTCGGGCTAATTAGCTATAACTAGCGATACGGTAAGGGCCGCGGGCTAATTAGCTATAACTAGCGATAGGAACGCTCGCCCTCGCGCGCGACGTCGACTAGCCCTATTTACTATTTATCGCCTCCCTTATAGAACTATTCTCTTAGAGTACTCTCTACGAGCTATACCGCGAAGATACCCTCCGCGGCCTTCGCGAAGTAGTCTTAATAACTCGCTATACTCTATATGCCGCTAAGGACGTATTTAATAGCAAAGTCGGTATCTATACTAAGGTTAGTCTTACCTTTACCCCTTTAACGCGCCGCCCGTTATATACTAACCTAAGTAGGTTTATATCTACGGCGCGACTTTGTCTATATGTAGCTTCGCCGTCCGCGTTACTTTTAGTCTCTTCCGTACTAGTAAGAAAGTTCTATAGGAACCGCGAAGATACCCTCCGCGGCCTTCGCGAAGTAGTCTTAATAACTCGCTATACTCTATATGCCGCTAAGGACGCATTTAATAGCAAAGTCGGTATTTATACGAAGGTTAGTCTCGCCTTTACCCCTTTAACGCGCCGCCCGTTATATGCTAACCTAAGCAGGTTTATATCTGCGGCGCGACTTTGTCTATACGTAGCTTCGCCGTCCGCGTTACTTTTAGTCTCCTCCGTACTAGTAAGAAAGTTCTATAGGAATAGTTAAAGCGCCTTATCGCCGGTAGCTTAGTCGTTCTTATACTAATAAATAATAAGTTCGTATCTCGCGCTATTATCGCTACTATTGCCGCTCGACTACTAGAGGGACTTTAGTAGAATCTACCTAAGCTTAATCTCGCCTTTGCCCGTCCCGAGGAGTTAGAGCTAGATCCTACTATAGAATATCTTATAGTAGAGGACCGTAGCGGACTTTTCGAAGCCAATCGGTATACCTTACTTAGCCTTTAGTATATAATACGCGAGGGTTTCCCCTTATTAGAGCACCTCGTTAGTATATAGCCTTATATTTCGGCGCCTAAGTATGTTAAAGTATAGCCGAAGCGAGATCTAAGCTCTATCCTAGTTAACAACTCTAACGAGAGCTTCGAGAATATTAATATAGTTAAGCACTAGCCTTCTAAGCCTAATAGTGCTCTAGACGCCTCCTAACTAGAAGCGCTCCGTCGTATTCTAACGGCGCGTCTTACTATTATTTAAGGCCTATCCGGTACTAGCAAGACCTATATCTCTATATAAGCTATTAAAGTAATACTTAAGAACTAGAATAAGGGAGATCTACTAATAATTATCGCTTGTTAGACTAACTACGCTATCGACTAGTTTTTACGTTATATCGCTATATTCGAGGAAGAATTTGTACGTCTCGGTAGTCGTAGTAAGGACAAGGATATCGTTAAGCCGCTTCGTTAGGATACGACGAAGCGCTTCTAGTTAGTAAGCCGCTTCGCTAGGATACGACGAAGCGCTTAAGAAATATTAAAGTAAGAAGGCGTTCGTATTCTAAGTCGTATCTCGACCGCGCCCGCGTCTAGCTAATTAGCTATAACTAGCGATACGGCCCTCGCTCCGTTAGAACGCGACGGAGCGCTTCCGGTTAAGAAATATATAGGGTACGCATTCCCCTACCCCTTACCCTCCGGTTCCGTAAGTAGGGATTTACCTATCTTCTTAGCTATACTTTTAGTCTTATATTAAGTATACGAGGTACCCTTTCCCGAAATCTAGCTAACCTATCTGCCCGACATTAATTAAACATTATTAGAACCTAGCTAACTATCTAATTAAATAGCCTTCCTTCGCTGTTACGGAAGGCTACTACGAACCTTACCCCGTATCTCGTATTACTCCGCCTATCGCCTAGTAAGGACTTTTACCTTTAATAATAGACCTACTAGTAATACTCTTTAGGTTTACTTATCCTACGGTCCGATAGAGGAACAACTTAAAACTTTTAGTACGTATCTAAAACGCCTAGTTTTAGGTGCGTACCTAAAGTTTTAAGTTGTCTACGGTGTCCTTTAATTACTAGACTTTAGGTTTTGCAACGTCTATAGGAAGGCCGTAGGCAGTATACGAACCTGCTTATACGCACTGCTTTATACGTAAAATACACTACGCTGCTATTCCTTACTCTCTTATATATAAAATGTATCGCTAGAAAGGGGTAGCCCTTTCTAGTATTAGTAGTTTCCGCGAGATAGAACTACTACCTCCTCGAATTCTATGCTTATTAGCGCGGCTTATATATAAGCTTTGCCCTCTACTATTAACGGAATTAATACGATACCGCCTAAAGGATAGCGTAAGCTACTCGGTACTAAAGAGGAAGAGCGGAAGAAGAAGGCCGAACGTACCGCGAGGAAGTTAGCGAGTACGGCTCTACGACGAGCCTAGAAGAAAGTATAGCAAGCCGAGTAAGACCTAGGCGTAGCATCTTCTTCGTCTGCGCTGCTACTATATCTAGCCGCTATATCGTCTACCTCCTCGGCTACCTAACCTATCCCCTATATTAACCCTCTACTTTGTAGCTAAATAGGCGTAGTAGGTAGTTAAACACTCTAGAGTTAGCACTATTTGGCTAGTTAGGGACGGCTACTTCTCCTAGTACTACGACTACTGCCGCTCTCTTTATAGATAGCGCCGCGTACAAATACTAGAGATAGGCTATAGCTCCTCGCTACCTATATTAACTAGCTCGAGATCGACGATATTATCGCGGTAGTCGATTAATTTGCTAGAGCTAACGCCGCTAGCTCTACTCTAAGGGATAGTACTTCTATATCTATCGTTTAACAATCGATCGTATAGGCTATCCCTACCTATAACTAGCCTCGGTTAGCTATTCGGCGGGCTCCTCTACGTCCCCTTCTCCCTAAAATAGATAGTACTTAACTAGTGTACCTATCTAATACTCTCCCTTCGTATATAGGTCCTCTTACCCTATGTAGAATAGTTTACCGCCCCGCTCCGATAGCTACTAGACCCCCTTCGTCCGCTATAGTACAATCCCTACTAGCGCTAGCTTCTATACTAGCGATACCTCCCGCGCTAGCTTCTATACTAGCGATACCTCCCGCGCTAGCTTCTATACTAGCGATACCTCCCGCGCTAGCTTCTATACTAGCGATACCTCCCTAGCTAGCTTCTATACTAGCGATACCTCCCGCGCTAGCTTCTATACTAGCGATACCTCCCGCGCTAGCTTCTATACTAGCGATACCTCCCGCGCTAGCTTCTATACTAGCGATACCTCCCTAGCTAGCTTCTATACTAGCGATACCTCCCGCGCTAGCTTCTATACTAGCGACGCCTTCCTAGCTAGCTTCTATACTAGCGACGCCTTCCCCGCTAGCTTCTATACTAGCGACGCCGCCTAAGCCTAACTCCTAAGGAAGCGTAGCTTATTCTTCCCTATTACTAGCTTCGAAGTCCGCTACTTAACCTACTTCGCTGACTCCTCGAAGAAGTCTCTCCTTCCCTCCTATTCTAGAGAGCCCCTCGTTGCCTACGACGCCGCCTAAGCTAGACTCCTAAGTAAGCGTAGCTTATTCTCCCCTATTACTAGCTTCGAAGTCCGCTACTTAACCTACTTCGCTAACTTCTCGAAGAAGTCTCTCCTTCCCTCCTATTCTAGAGAGCCCCTCGTTACCTACTTTAAGAGACGGGACGAATTAACTACTAGCCTCGGTACGGCGTAGTCGACCGATCGCAAGCGCGAGTATATCTAAGTCTAATTCTAGAGATAGTATTCCTAGCCCTAGCTTAAGGCGAAGCCCGTCTAGATTAAGAGATAGTATTACTAGGTCTAATTTAAGAGAGAGCTTATAAAGGCCTCGTCCTAGAGCTTACTTATCGTAGCTATAACGCGGGCTCCTACTACGTATTCGGCTAAATCCTAGAGGGCGTAACCCGCGCCCTACCTTACTAGAACCCCTACTACTGCTACGACCTACGCTACCGCGAGGTCGGTAGGGTCGAGACGATAATAGCGACGTTACGCTTAAAAGCTCGCGAGCACCTTCGGCAACTAGTAGTTTAATCTAATCGGATTTAAGTAGTCCTTCGAGTAGCGACGCTAGGGTTGATTCCGACGAGGAACTAGATAACCTACCTATTATATCGACCCCTTATAGTCGGATAGTACTTTACTAAGCGC
The DNA here is from genome assembly GCF_000340215.1 of Pseudocercospora fijiensis CIRAD86. Taxonomy (NCBI): domain Eukaryota; kingdom Fungi; phylum Ascomycota; class Dothideomycetes; order Mycosphaerellales; family Mycosphaerellaceae; genus Pseudocercospora; species Pseudocercospora fijiensis. The sequence continues at coordinate 1,748,286 of NW_006921542.1, forward strand.
TCGCTATAGATAGTTGCTCTTATAAGTATTCCTAAGACTAGGATACGGACGCGGAAGAAGAGGAGCCGATACCGCCTAAAGTTATACTCGTAGAATTTGTTACTAAGGGTACTACCACTGCCTTCGCCTAAAGTTAACTTTACTAGCTCCCGGATATACTTACGTACGTCGTAGAGTATAGTAAGCTCCCGACGTATATATACGAGTAGCTCCGAGGCGTCGACTAGCGTAGACTCCTCGCCGGGTAGGTTAACGGGGTACCTTCTACGGTCCTATTACTCGAGAAGTCGTACCTTATATCTACTAATTAGCTATTTTATATTACCCGATACTAGGATATTAACGCACTTCTCCTCCCTATAACCTTACTTGCGACCTATAGAGCTAGCATTCGGTTATTCTATACGCCTCGCTTTATAAAGACTATTACTTACGAGTAGTATATACTAGTAGGCCGCTCTCCGATACGACCCGAACGCTATAAGCATATACGGATCGCGACTAGACTCGATACTTCTAGATTTAATACGTACCTCTTCTTCCCTAACCTTCTACTCTCTAAAGCGAATCGAAATCGGAAGATCGACTAGCAACGTCGCTATTATATAAATAAGCGTAAATAGGCTTACTTTATTAATACTATCCTTATTCCTACGCTTCGCGATACTTATTCTTCTCGAGTGCTCGTATATTATCCCCTATCCTTCTAGTAAGTATATAATCGCGTATACGCTCGATAGAAATAAGGCGTAGAAGGTAACAATCGCAACGTTAGTAAAATCTCTTATAATATTATAGATCCGCTACCGGTAAATTAAGACCCTATAGTCGACGTAGCTATACTACGACTATATTGTTTATAGTAGGGCATCGAACGTCGGTTACGTCGAGACTTAGATATATATTAGCGGCATATAGAACTAGTTATTATATAGTATAGGACTAAACTCCGTCTAGAGGTATAGACTCCCCTAGAGCTTAAAGAACTCCTCGATTAGTCCCTCGAGCGCTAGTTTAACCCTATATATCGTAATATAGACCGCGCTTAGTTCGACCTCGCGTAGGAAGATATCCCTACTAGACTAGTAGTCGAAGACGTAGTAGTATCTCCGCTTATCGCCCTTTACCGGACAGCCTATAGTATTGCGAAGACTAGCGGCTTTAATATCGAGCATCCTTAAGTATACTAGTAGTTCGGTATATAAGAGGCTTATAGTATCCGAGGCAAACTACTCCGTAAGTCCGTAGAGCGGCTTAGTAGTATCGGCTTCTTCTAAGGATATAATATATCGAAGGATCTCTTCGCGTCTATTAACCGAACGGTAGAACCTATTTTTAGTTAGTTAATACTACCGCTTCTTACATTCTCCTAGTCTACTATCGACTAGGTAGCCGCTATTACTTCCCTTATTGCCCGAGATACTACATTTCGCCGAGCTCGTATCTTAGACGCCTTTAAAGCGGAAATTATATAGGCGTATAATACGCTAGATAGCTACGCCTCGAGCACCGTTCCCTTTAGTATACGAGGAGAGGTTCGTACTTACTAGGACCTACTCTATTAGCCTAATCTACCTATAACTCGCCTAAGCCTAACCGAGGGAGTAGACGGGCGTCGTACTTACTAGCCTTTCTTCGTACTTAAGAGTAAGCACGTCGTCGACTTTATACGTTTATAGTTAAACCGCTAGCTCTTTGCAATATATATAGTCCTTTCGTAAAGGTCCGTTAACGTAGGCGTAAATACCGCCTAACTCGATCGCATAACCCGCGCTATTAAGGAAGCCTCTACGTCGGCAATGCTTAATATACTATTCGACTTACTAACGACGACCTATAATAGTAGTTCCTTTAGTATAAAGTATAGACTCTCTCGTAATCGTTACGACCGGTTAGGCGTAGGCGATAGAGAGTAGGAAGGAAGTCGTCGGAGTTTAAACATTATAGTAAGCCTCCGTACTACGTATACCGCCTAGCTCCTAGCCGATCTCTTTAACTAGGTTTAACTACGCTTCTATACTGCCGCGCTCTAGTAGACCGCCTATACTACCGACTTCCTCCGTAGCTAGCTCTAGGCTACCGGTTCGGGAAGGCTAGAGTAAGCTTTCTATAACTACGTAAAAGAGACGATCGACTAATTCGTTACCGCCTACTAAACGTATCGAGTAGCGTATAGGGAGCGTAAGGGTAACGACTTAGAAGAGGATAATAACTCGAATTAGTACCTAGGTATCGTTAAACGGGCGCTTTAGCGATTAAGCTAGGTATATAGATACCGCTATACTAGCTATATACTCCGTATACTCTTAAAGCCCGATAAGCGCCTAGGGGATTAGGTACGGTTACGCTACTTCTTCTCGGAGGAAGTTACCGATAAAGAGAGAGCCGGTCTCTATAGCTTTTCGTACGACCTCGTATATCGGATAACGGGCGGGAGACCTAATATTGTCGTCGCCCGGGGCGGTAGTAGTAACGCTATAGAAGGCGGCTTTACCTTATTTACCGCTATCTAGCAAACCCGCCTTTAGCTACTCTTTAACTAGGACGACGGTTTTCGCCGCGATAGCTAGGAACGCCGACTATAGCGTAGATAGGTAAGATACTATTTCGACGTACTCGCCTTACTTAGTCGGGATTATCTAAACATTGCGTAACAGTTCAAGCGTAGTATAGGGCGTTATATAATAAATTAGATACGCATCCTCCTAGTATACGATAAAAGCAAAATCTATTAAGCCGTTCGATAGAAGAAAATACCCGGCACTACTAGTTAATACTAGGTAAAGTAGGTAGCCGCCGTCCTAGTTAGCGCGAGTAACCTTATCTAGAATAGCACTATCCTACAGTATTAGTCGCTCGTTAGTACCGTAAACAAGAAGAACTAACTTTATATAATATACCGCTATACTTCTAATCTACTCCGTAATTAAGGATAGTAGAGAATTAGCGAAGATCTTATTAACTACTTTATAGCGATGCGACAGATTTAGCGACTAAGAGGGCTAGATAATAGTAACTCTACGTCTGCCGACGACGACGATAACGACGAGTAGATTCCGTAGCGAAATAGTAAGGCAAGGCTAGCTAAATACTAGGCATAGCTGCCGCTTAATACGGCTACTAAACAGCGCCGATAATAGCAAAAACTTCGGGCGTACGCCTAAAACCGTAGTTATATAATAAGTATATATAAATAAAGAAACTTTAGGTGCGTACCTATTTAATACGTAGAATAGGTATATACCTAAAGTTCCTTTATTTACGTATAGTCTCTATAACATTTAATCGTATAGTTAAATAAGTAGATATAGGCCGGTTAACTAAGTAGATAGCGCTTAAATAAGATTGAATAGCGAGCGACTAGCGTACTACTAAATGAATAGATAGCCTATTATATATAATAGCGTATAATCTAGGTTTATTGCTTTGTCTACTTTGCTAGACTAGCGTCGAGAATAATAGGATTCTATTACACTATTATTGTTCTATATGCTTAGAATAACAAAATTGCTATATAGTACTAACCTCTCTTTATCCGGAAGCTATACTATACTATTAGAGATAGAGCCTCGTAGTATAGGTAGAAATCTCGACCTACAAAGTCGGAAATTAGTATCTCGGAAGAGGCGTTCTCTACTACTATATATAGCGATCTATATTCACTCGGAGCTATAGAACACCGCTAGATATTCTATTATACTATCTACTTAACATATAGATTACTATAGCTCTTAACCCTTGTATATACTATAGGGTTATCGAGGACGATAACGAGGTAGACTAACTTTACTTAATAGGCCCTAAATTCTTTATATAGTTGACCACTTAAGTAACGAAATTATTACGTAGTTATATAAGCTAGAAGGACTATAATTAATTGAATAAAGACGTTGTTACTTATTTACATGCTTATATAATTATTCATATAATTTAATGTTACGGAGACTGTTTCTATAATCGTAGTATTATACACCTAATCTAAGAACATTACCTTTAAGTAGCGTAGGGTTCTCTTCCTCTATCGACACTTTATATAGAGTAGCCGTACCCTCTTCTATTACTAGCAGCTCGCGTTCCTTCGCTATACTTAGTCGCTATAGTACGACGAGCGTAATGTCGTTATCGTACGCCTCCTCCCCCTCAGAAGTTCGATTAGAG
>NW_006921542.1:1752657-1757455 GCF_000340215.1 Pseudocercospora fijiensis CIRAD86
ACCTAGATCGGTAATAATCTAATACAAATACTAGTACTTCCTACAATCCGGCGACCGTAGCTACGCCGCGCGAGAAACTAGAACATTATATATAAAACCGCCGTATACGAGTACGACCGACATTAAGCAAAATCTAGTATATACCGCTAATCTATCCGCACTTTGCTATGCCTCTTTTAACTACCGCCGATCCTTATCTCGCATATCCTAGAGTCTAAAACGTAAGGTCTATATAAACCGGAAACATACGAGGGCGACGTCGTAGAGTTATAGAGGTACTAACGCCGAGCTACGATACCCGAAGAATGTATTATAATAACTTAAGTAGAGGTTGTCTACGAGGTACTTAACGAATAGCAATTAGTCGTATATAGACCGCGACTACTACCTTAGTACACTCTCCGAGCTTAAGTTAATATATTCGTCGAGCCTCCTTTAACTACGTTCTCTATCGTATAGGTAAAGGTTATTCCCGAGACTATATAGCGGTCTAAATGCGGCTAACAATTGTGCTATCGTACTAGGCCTACTATTATTATAGCTACTCGTATTAATTAATACCTTATAAGACGTCTCCTATAGTATATTCTCGGGCGTCGGCGCTAGCCGCTAAAGACAATAAGGTAGCAAGCAACTACCCTATATAATCGAGAGTATACGGATATATATCGTTAAACTCCGTACCGGCAATAACGAGAAGTAGCGTTTACGCTTCTTAATAGGTAAAGGAGGATCCGACTTCGTCTTAATTACGACCTCGCTAAACCGGAGACTAGGCCGCATACTCGCTATTACTATCCGAACCGCTTCGTCGCCGTAGTTAGTAAGTATAGGTATATATAATAAGGGTCGCAATTCGGGACTACCGTTAATATAGAGAGCGACTAGGACCGCCGTATATATCTAATCCTACGCGATAGTTCGAGTCTAACTATCGATACCGAACCCCGCCGGCTAGCGCTTATATTGTATCTACTGCTCCCTATCTATACTATAGTTATAAGCAACCTAGACTTTATAGTCTCTATACCTAACGTTTACTAGGTAGCGTAGGATTTAATCCTTTAGCTCGATCGATAGTTCGGAGAATAATATCCTCGCCTTAATTAGATAGTAGTATAAGGTTGTTATAGTAAGTAGCAATAATAAGCGTTTAATAGAACTTTAGGTACGCACCTAAAATTTCCTTACGTTATACCTTATATAACCTTATATAACCTTATAGGCTATTACCTAATACTAGTGCGGGTAAGCGTTTAAAGCAAATATCGCTATTAGACGCGGGACATGCCGCTAGCGGCAAATACGTAGTCCGTACGCAATACAACTTTTCTTCTTTTATAAACCTACTCCCTCTTCTTAACTTAAATATTAATATTAACCTTCCGTAGCACTTACTATTACTAGTACTAGAATAGGTATATACCTAAAGTTTCTTTAAAAACACTAATAGTTAAACTATTTTCGAAAGAAATATATTACTATAATCGCGAAAAAACTGTAGCTATAAGTTCCCTACTTATCCCTAGCGCGCGTAAGCGTAAATTAGGCACTAGTCCGCTAAGCGACCCGCCCTAAACCCCGACGTCTACTGCTAAGAAGCAGTATACCCTACTACTTAGCCTCGGCGATCCTTCCCCGAAAGAATCGCTATTAAAGAAGGCTAAGACCGCTAACACGCCTAAGAAGTCAACTAAAGCTAAGTAGGATAAGACTATCGGTATAGAGATAGACTAAGATAAGCTTAACCTAGCCGAGTAGAGGTTTAAGGAAGGTCGCGTTAACAGCTTTAAGGCTATTATAGACAAGACCCGCGGCGTAGCAACGGCCCTATCCTATAGTTAAGGTATCTATATAGCCGCCTACTCCTCTAGATCTATTAAGAACGAGACTACCGTAGGAGCTATAGAGATCCTAGTCGGCGACTAGTTCGTACGTATAATAACGAAGCTCGAGCTAGCGTTTAAGTATTTCTACTTACATCGCGTCGTAAGTATAATAGGCCTAAGTATACCCCCTTTTTTTTATTCTTTTTTTCCTTTACCGTTATATCGATTCTACTTAAAAGATAAAACTTTAGGTATGTACCTATTCTACGCGTTAAATAGGTACGTACCTAAAGTTTCCTTAAAACACTACGATTTAGGTGCACGCCTTAAGTTAACTCTAAATATAAAACTTTAGGTATATACCTATTCTACGTATTAAATAGGTGCGTACCTAAAGTTTCTTCGAAGGTTTATAATTTAGGTATACGCCTAAAGTTTCTATATTCTTAATTCTCCTCTTTAGAATAGTGCTAAGTTATTATAGCGAATATTTAGTAAATACGAGAGCGCGTCGGCTAAGTACGCTAGACCCCTAGCGGGCATTCGCCGCAAGGCTAGACCGACTAAGCGTAAGGGCAAATAGCCTGTTTTATTAGAATACGTTAGCGATAGCAAAGACGCCTAAGGTTTAGACGATATAGTAGAGTAAGACCCTAATAACGACGTCGATAAGATAGATATCGACGAGAAAGATAACGGTAACTAGTAGAGCTACCGACTCTAGCTTACGCCGAATAAGATCCTTAAGACTATCTCTAGCTTTACTAAAGGCTAGATTAAGATTAAGAGTATAATCGCGGAGGACGACGACGTCGTAGATCGCGCCCTTTCCGGCCCGCGCTATCCCGACACCGTTAAGGGCAACCTAAAGCGTATAGCCTTTGTCTGTATCCGCGCCGTATAGAAGATAAAGGTTATTCTAGACTCCCTCGATCCTATAATCGATCGGCTAGATCTAGCGTACATTTCTACGTTCTTCGTAGGCACTCCTACTACGCTTTATAGACCTGCTCTCTAGCTAGTCTACCTAGTCTTAGAGCTAGATATTTGCGGAGAAGACCTCTATCGAGGACTACTACTCTTATACCTATATAACAAGATAAAGAACAAGAATAATAATAATAACGCGGTTAACCTATTACTCGAGCCGATAAAGATCTCCCGCGTCGCTACTACTACTACCCCGGTCTATATTAACCCGAAAGCTAGCCGAGTAAATACTAAGGAGTAGGACGAGCGTATAGGCAATATTATAGAGCAGTTGCTAGACCTCGCTAAGAAGGGTCTCTACGATAGATCTACTACTATAGAGATGCGGCATATATAAGCTAATACCGATTCGGATACTACGCTTAAGACCTTCGACATTTTGTCTAAGCGCGGTAATATAAATCTAGGGACTAGCCTACGCCTAGATAACTTTGCTAATAACGAGGCGCGCATTACCTGCATTAATAACATTATTAATACTACCGGTAGCGTACGTCTATATCTATAGCTATTTAGCGATCCTACTAAGATCGAGCGCCTAGGGTTCGATACCGTAATACCTAAGGTTAACGTAAGCGACGTATAAGCCTTTTAATAGTAGTACGCCGAAGACACTAATAACAAGCGTGCTAGCGCCTATAATACCGATAGTACCCTAGTTATCGACAGTAAGATGTTTGCGCTTATTAACTCCGCTATAAACTAGAAGAGCGCTAAGGCACCTACGTTCGAGGACGCCTACGCTACGCTCGGCGTTATACCCGAAACGTTAAGCGTACTAGACGGCTTTACTAAGTTAGGATTTAAGGCTATATACTACGGGCTAAGCTTGTAGCCTTAGTAGGTATCTAGTGCTGCGTACCTTAAGTGTATAATGCTCTCTTCCGCTCGGTTCGCTATTATAGGCGACGACGTTAGCCTCGGTAAGACTATTTAGGTCCTCGTAACGATCTACGAAATAGCGAAAGAGACTACCCGCTAGATTAAGGTCTACGATAGTAAGTTTTCCCTACGATTTATTATAAAACTTTAGGTACGTACCTATTCTTACGAGATTTAGGTACGTACCTAAAGTTTTATTATTTCCGATCGTTGTAATCTTTAGGTATATACCTAAAGTTCCTTCCTACTAACGAAACTTTTGCTAACTTCTTATATATAGATAAGGTCCGTACCCGTATAAGCGTCGTAATAAACATAGCTACTACGAAGTACCTAGAAGCCTATCGCGACTAGTTTCCCCCTAACTAAGCGCCTAAGAAGCGAGATATTATCGAGAAGATATAAGCGAGCGACGAGGCATTTAATCGTAAAGCATCTATACGCTTAGCTATATCGACTCTTAGTCTATGCCCTAAGCACCGCCTACCGATTATCGTCTACCTACTAAATAGTCTTACGGCTTAGCTTACTAATACCGGCATACACTTCTACGATCTAGATAGTAACCGTTCTAAGTACATCTATATATATACGTTCTATTTACTCGGTATTAAGAAGAATTAGCGAGATAATTAGTTTGCCGAGTCTATACCTATCCCTACGAACCTCGAGGCTCTAAAGAGTTAGTTAGCCTCCTAGAGCGGCGATAATAAACAAATATCGCGAAATCTAGTACTTACTACCTACTAAGTACTACCTAGATAGATCCTTAAGGTCGGATAGACCGTTAGGGTCTCTAAGAAGCGCACTATAGCTTATAACGAAGATAATAAAAACGCCGACGGCTAAGCGGGCGATGTCTTAGACGATAAGGATAGAGGCACTACGCTTACTAACCTCTAGTAGGCGGAGCTTATAATATTAAACGTCCTACTTATCCTAGAAGACTCGTTCTCTCTTATCGCGGCCGACGAGGGTTATACGGTAGGCAACCCTAAGGCAAACTAGACCGACGTACTATATAAGTTACGTCCGTAGAATAGTATAGCTATTATCTCGGCTACGGTTATTCGTAACTATATATATAATGTCGTATC
>NW_006921542.1:1758602-1759595 GCF_000340215.1 Pseudocercospora fijiensis CIRAD86
TAGTTAGCGCTGAGAAATCGGCGCTATCTGGCTGGCACCTCTAATATTATGAAGAATAGCTAGACGTCGAGGAATATAGACGTCTATCTTATAAGTTCGAGATACTCTACGACCGTAACTAGAGCAAGATTCTAGATACCCTATATAGGCTTACGGGCTACCCGAATCTCCTACTTAACTAGTACTACTTAGCCGCGCTCTATCCTAAAGCGATCTATAAGGCGATAGGTAGTACGGCTAATATCGGCTTCGTAATACTACTACTTCTAGGTCTAGTCTAAATCCGCTATATTAAGGGCTAAACACTTATAGCGAATAGCGTCGACTATCGTATCGGCGCCGATATCCTACCTATATACTTCTATAATATCGAGATTCGTATAAACGATACTAGCTATACGATCTATAATATAGCCTATAAGTAGTTTACTAATATAGTAGAGACTAAGCGTCTCTATACTATAGACGAAGACGATAAGACTAGTTACGCTACTAGCTTGCGCCGTTAGCTTATACTAACCTCTAATAACCCTATTAGCTCGGTTATACTAAGACGCCGCTTAGATACGAGTACTAAGCTTATTAACTTACTATAAGTTTTCTAAAACTTTAGGTATATACCTTTTTTAGCTATAGTTTAGGTATATACCTAAAGTTTCTATAATTTAGATATTGCTAACCTTTTATTATAGGACTAATAGCTCTATCGACCCTTTTATATATATTTATATATCGCTTAAGAGTAACCTCTAGACGCTACCGCCCTCCGATCGATTTAGCTACCTTAACTTCCTCTACCGCCTATCGCCGAAGTATTATACTTTCTTAGAGATCTTCTATAACGTTATACTTATCTAGTTACTAAAACTCGTAGTCTAGGCCTACGAACCTATCTCTCTCTTAATTATCGAGGCTATATACGGCCTACTCTAGATCGAATATATTATAATCCGCGCTAGTATTAGTAATCGTAGCCGCGTCTTAGCCGAGCGC
>NW_006921542.1:1760488-1762310 GCF_000340215.1 Pseudocercospora fijiensis CIRAD86
GCGACCGACCTAGCCCGCGCTAAGGTTCGAAAGAGTCTACGCGAGCTTTAGAGCCTTATTAGAGAGTAGGAGGACTATAAGGATTAACTAATAGTGTTTAAGGAGCGCTAGACGGAGAAGGTAGCCGTAGCGTAAAAGAAAGCTTATATATTACTACCGCCGCTAGATAGTCCTCTACTATCTCTATCGCTATCTCTACCTTCCCTATCCCTAGGTACGGTAAACGGCGATCTACTACTTCCTCTACCTCTAAGCCTACGGCTAGCTATAGTTAACGATAATCTACTACGTAATCCTTCGCTATCTCTAAGTATTAACGATAATCTACTATATAATCCTTCGCCGTCTTTAAGTAATAGCGAACTTACTAATCGCTTAGATATACTACCTACTCCTCTACCTACTCCCTTACCCGGACCCCTAGAGCCGACCGCTTAGAAGATCGCTACTACTATCTCGAATACTAGAGGTCTACGTAACAAGTTTATTATTATAAACCTACCTAGTTTACTACCCGTACCTAATAGTACCCGAGCGGCTAGCGAGATAGCGTTTATAGCTAGATTCGATCGGTTAAGTATATAGGAGCGAGTTTAGGCGTACGATTATCTATAGGATCTATCGGGTAGTAGTTACTAGAAGTAAGGCAAGAACCTATTTAATAAGTAGTAGAGCATTCGGTAATATAGTTGTCGGTAATATAGTTAAAGCTAGTTCGTAGTAGTAGATATCTCTTCTCTTCTATATTATATATATATATATCTACTAGTTAGTAGCTTAGGGCGGAAATACGTCTATAGTAACAAAAGTTTAGGTATATACCTAAAGTCTCTTCCTATACTAATATAGTATTAAAGTATCTGTTTTAAAAAATATATATATTATCTATATCGGCGAAAGTTTAGGTATATACTAAAAGTTTCTCCCTCTACTAATATAGTATTAAAGTATCTAATATATATATATAATAGCTAGTTAGTTAAAAATTGTCTATAGCTATACGCGAATATATTTAGTATATAGCTCGCGTTCGAGATATAGCTCGCTATCGCCTACGAGACGTCGCGTTCGAGATACGGCGAGATATCGCGTTCGAGATATAGCTCGCTATCGCCTTCGAGATATCGCGTTCGAGATATAGCTCGCTATCGCCTTCGAGATATCGCGTTCGAGATATCCGCTATCGCTTACGAGATATCGCGTTCGAGATTTCCGCTCTCGCTTACGAGACGTCGCGTTCGAGATATCGTATCCGAGATATCGTATTTAAGATATCGCTTGCTATCGCGTTCGAGATATCGCGTTCGAGATATCGCTCGCTATCGCGTTTAAGATATCGTATTTTAGATATCGCGTTTAAGATATCGCTCGCTATCGCCTTCGAGATATCGCGTTTAAGATACGGCTCGCTATTACGGTTCGAGATATCGTATTTTAGATATCGTATTTTAGATATCGTATTTAAGATAGGGCTACGCCTTCGAGATATTACATTCGAGATATAGCTCGCTATCGCCCCCTTCTATTATAGTAGCTACCTAGAAAGTACCGACAAGTCCTATAAGCTAGCCGCTATACTATAAAGTAATATCGGATTTAAGTTACCTTAGTAGTAGGTCGCCTAGGTCGCCTAGGTCGCCTAGGACGCCTAGTATACCTAGGACGCCTAGTACGCCTAGGTCGCCTAGGACGCCTAGTATACCTAGGTCGCCTAGGATACTTAGTACGCCTAGGTCGCCTAGGACGCCTAGTACGCCTAGGTCGCTTAGGACGCTTAGAACGCCTAGTACGCCTAGGTCGCCTAGTTAGCCGCCTATTAGCT
>NW_006921543.1:0-28317 GCF_000340215.1 Pseudocercospora fijiensis CIRAD86
CCTAGCAGGCTCTACTATAGGAGGATAGGGACCTAATATTAGTTCAAGTAGAGACATCCTAAGGTATACTCTAAGTCTACTATATATACAACCTACTACTAGACTTAAGAAGTAGTACCTAACTAAAAACTCTAGAAAGACTACCTAGAGTTATCTAGGGGAACACCTACTAAATCCTACTTAGGGATTTTAACCTCTACTACCCCCTCTAGGGCTTGGACTTTACCCTAGCTTACTACTTCCTAGTAGGAAGACTAATTAATATATTAGAGAGGGAAGAAATAGAAATTGTTACCCTAAAGGGACTAATTACTTAGGAGGTAAGAGGAAGCAGTAGTACACTAGACCTATACTTTATATTACATTAGATTAGGAATAGGATTATAAGATGCAGGATTAACTAGGAACTAGAAGAATTATTAGACTACTTCCCGGTATAGATTGAGCTAAATATCTAAGCCAATTAGGAAAGGGAACTAGAGGAGAAGCTTAACTAGAAGGGTACCTAATAGGGTAGGATTAGGGAGGAACTAGAAAGGGACCCAAAACTAGAGGAACTCTTAATAAAGCACCTACTAAGGCTAGAGGACATTAACAAAGCAGTAGAAGAACTAATAGGAATCCTGAAATAGGTAGCTAGAAAGCATACCCTAGCAAAGAAACATTTACTATACTAGCAACTGTACTAGACTAGTAAGTATATAAGGAGGGTTAGGGTAGTAGGGAAGGCTAGGAGGTAGTAGATATAAACCTATATCTAGGAAGCATAGGATAACTATAATAAAGCCTACTAGGAAAAGAAGATCTAGATTAAGAAAGATAAGATATAAGAATAGAGATCTATAATAGGAATAATTATAAAGAAACTAGAGGAGATATAGAGGATAGCTAAATAGGTAAGGAGACCTAAACAGGATAAGGATATACTACTACAATTCCCGGATATTATAGACTAATAAGGACAAATATAGACTATAATAGAAGGGAAAGCAAGAGCCCTAGGCTAACACTTCTTCTATAGAAAAGTATAAGCAGACCTATTAGATATAAGGGAGATAGAACAAGAGACCCTACTACTAGGTATACTAAGAGATACCTAAGTTAAACCCGAAACTATTAAAAGGATCCTAAAGAAAATTCTAGGCAATAAGGCACTAGGAGAAGACAAGATCTACAATAAACTTCTAAAAGTATATATAAAGGGGCTAGCCCTAGCACTAGCTAATATCTTTTTATAAAGCCTAGCACTAGGACACTACCTAAGACTATTTAGGAAGTCCCTAATAGTAGTGCTAAGGAAGCCCTAGAAGGAAGACTATATACAGCTTAAGGCCTATAGACTAATAGCCCTACTTAATATAATAGGTAAGGTGCTAGAAAAAATTGTCGCTAAAAGGCTAACAACCTTTGCCGAGGAAAGGAATATCCTTCCTAAAGGCTAGATAGGAGGAAGAAAGAAGAGGTTAATACTAATAGCTATAGAACTAATTATAGAACAGATCAAGTATATTTAGCACTATAGTTAAAACTAGGTAGCAACCCTCCTCTCCCTTAACATCTTAGGAGCCTTTAACAATATCTCCTATAAAAGGCTCCTATATATACTTAAATAGAAAGCTATACTAAACTAGATAGTCTAATTTATCTAGTCCTTCCTATAGGAAAGATTAATATAGCTTATTCTAGGCAAATTCAAATTAGACCTAATACTAACTAAAAAGGGAATCCCCTAAGGATTAATACTCTCCCTAATCCTCTTCCTTATCTTTATAGCAGACCTACTCCTACTCCTAGAATCAAAAAATATATTAGCATTAGGGTTTATAGATAATACGAATATCTTAGCCTAGTCTAAGACAATAGAAACCAACTGCAAGATCCTAGAAGAGAAGCACTAGGAGTATAAAAAATAGGTAAGGAGGCATAGAGCAAAATTCGCCCTAGAAAAGTACTAGCTTATTTACTTTAGCAAGGCTAAATCAACCTATAATATAAAGCAATCAATCACTATCTAAGGCTTTGAAACCTAACTATTAGTAGAGCTTAGGGTACTAGGGATCTAGCTAGATCTAAAACTAAATTAGGGACTATAAGTAAAGAAGGTAAAGCAGAGGGCAGATGCTAATATACAATCCATTAATAGGCTTATAGCCTCTATATAGGGGGCTATATTCGAGAAAGCTAAAGTTATATATAAAGCAATTATTAAGCTAGCAATACTATATAGAGTATAGATATAGACAGCTTAGGAGAAAACACTAAAGAGGATTGAACAACTAGTTAGTAGGTCCTAAACCTAAAGCCTAAAGAAAATCCTAGGAGTATATAAAACTATACTAATAAGGGTAGTAGAAATAGAATTAGGGATCCTACTAGTTAAATAATACTTTAAGGGACTAAGACACTAATATGTAGCAAAGACAATAGAATACCTAGCCTAATAGACTATCTAAAAGGCACTAGATAAGATAAAAGCCTAGTACATTAGGACTAGGAGGCGAGACAGACTATAAATAACTCCTTAGAAAGTTAAAGACCTAGAGCAATATAGAGTCTTAATAAGAGAAATGCTAGAGAAAGAGCTTTAGGGACTAAATATAAGGCTAAAGGAAGACAAACTAAAGGGAGAGAAACAAAGCCTAGCAGAATCAATTACTAAATACCTATAGGAGCAGGAATAGAACAAAATATAAGTTAGACTAGGAACCTTAAAGGCACTAATCAAATTTGGTTAATACAACTACTAGCTCTATAAGGACCTAAATAGGGCCGAGGCAAGCCTAGCTATCTAAATTAGATCTAAACACATCGGATTTAGATCTTACCTGTTTAGAAGAAACGTCCTAGGAATTAAAAGCAGGGCTTACTAATATAGCTACTAATCTTAGAACCCTAAGTATATACTACTAGTCTACCCTTAATAGTTAGAAGGTAGAAGTAATTAGAGACTAAAAGCAATAGAAAGGGAATACGATAAGCTAATCTAGAGCAAAGAAGACCTAAAGAGGATAGTAAAGTAGATCATTAAATAGGGATTTATACAACAATTCGTACTAGTAAGGGAAACTAAGGAGTAGATAAGAAGGAGGGAAGAAGAGGGGGAAAGAAGGGCAGGGCAGTAGGCAAGGTAGTTAGAGGGTAACAACTATAACACTAGTATACCCTAGAGGAAGGAGAATAAGGAAACAAGGAAGATTAATACTTATAAATAGGACAGGAGGGAGGTTTTTACTAACTAAGTTAGTTTCCTACCTAAAACAATACATAGAAACAGACCTATATAGGCCGAAAGGCACTACAACAGGCAAATGAAATATCTATCTATCTATCTAAATATAGTTATATTATTGTATATAAACCTTAATTGAAGACGAGAGAGTAATATATATACTTCGTTCTTTCCCTTCTAAAGATCTTTCTTCTTTCTATACTACTTTAGTATACGAGACTATAACGAACTACGCTACTCTCTACTACGCTATACTCTTACAAGACGTCTATTTAATAGTAGACTACTACTATAATACGAAGTAAGTCTACTAATATAAAAGAAACTACTTACTTAGTAATATACTAATTTTATTATTATTAGAATGTATACCTTCGACGATACCTTAACCTCTATTACTTTTATTAATAAGTTTATTAATAAGAGTCCTATAGTAGCGTCTAGCCGCATAGACAAAACTATTAGGGCTATTATTAATAGCTTGCTAAGTAATAGAGCTAAAAGAAATAAAGAAATCGTCGAATATCTAAATCGACTTCGGATTACCTACTTTATTAAGCGGATTAAGCAGTACGATATTAAGGAATATAAGAGAATTAAAGGTATTATACCCTAATATATATAACCTAACGTATTATACTAATAGTTTTTAGCTTTTGTATTCTCTATCGATAATTTAGACGAGTTTAATTCTCGGCTAGATATTCGAGCTTATATCGACTCTTTAAACGATAACGATATCGTTTCTAGAATCGAATATCTTACGCTCTATATTCTAAGATACTCACTATACTTTCAAGACTATAGTAAGTATTATATACTAGCCTTAAGATCTAGTAATATCTCTATACTAATAAATATTATAGCTTTTATTCGACTATTTCTAGATAGTAGTATAGTATCCCCCGAGAACTACACTACTATTAGTACTAGTATCGAGTCGGCTAGAGATACCTATCTCTATACGGATATCTACGACGATATCTACTTTCTTAGTAGACTTAACTTCTTTAATTTAGAGTATAAAGAGGAGGAAAGGAGTCTTATAGAGGCCTATTTAAGTACGGCCTCAAAGGAGGAGATTAAATCTCTAAGCTATAGTACTATAGAAGAGATTCTTAGTACTAGAAATAGTATCGAGATAGATAGTAGTAAGGAAGATAATAAGGACTCGGAGGAGATAGCCGATAGAGAGATAGACTTAGACTAGGCTAACTAGCCTAGTCTTAGCTATCTAGGTCTAGCTTAAGACAACTATATTATAGTAGTATTATATATAGTAGTAGGAGTAAAGGGTATTAAAGGGGTTTCTTTATATAAATCGCTTTTAATTCTATTATAATCTAGACTTAGATTATAGTATAACTATATTAGAGAGAAATATTAAGTAATTATAGACTATTAGGTACTTTATATAAGTATACCGGTATTATATTATACTTATTAAGTAATTCTATAGCTTAGAATAGGTAGAAAAACTACTATAATAGTAGAATAGTAATTACTATTTTACTATTACTATTACTATTACTATTTCTCGAAGGTCCCTAGTAATAGTAATAGTGATAGTAATAGTAATTACTATAGTAATGTTACTATTACTACAGTAATTACTATTTACTAGTTTACTAAGGTTTTTACATCTCTAGTGAGCGCAGCCAACTGCTTAGATTAGACCTTATCTAGGGTGCTTTTAGCCTAGACAACATGCATCGTTATAATAATCCTACTAGGCAGATGTACGTCTCTAAATCCGCAATCCGCGGGACGCGGGACGCGAGGAGCAGCTTTAAGTCCGGCTTCCGTATAAGTATACCTTCCTAGCAGCACTACAGCACTCGCAAAATTCTTTGTAACGTTATCAACCGGACGGCAATGTAGAACTTCTAGTCAATGTCGACTTGTAGTTATCTAGAACACCCGGGCATTGTAAGTGAATAGGAGGATGCGGTATAACGTTAAACGTATAATAGTAGGGCAGGCACGAGGCACGAGGGGAGTAAGAAATCAAGCCAACTCAATTCATCCTGCTAGTAGGGACCTTTAGAAGGTCCACCGGCTTCCAAATAAGCGCTAGCTGCTAACCGTTATGTAAAGGATTAATGTGGCGCTTTTTACGGACCTTTAGAAGAGGCCACTTTGTATGTGATCGAAAGCGGTTTAGTACAGTGAGGAGCCCCTGTTCTAGACCTTCTAGGGTATAGACTTCAGCTATAGACCTAACCTATAGACCTAACCTATAGACCTAACCTGTAGACCTGACCTATAGACCTGACCTGAAGCTATAGAAGAAGCTACTATAGTTACTACAACTACCGCAATAGCCGTCGCTATTGCGAGTAAATACCTCGAGGAAGATAGCAGTAATAAGGAGCGGTAGGCATAACGAGAAGGTGAATCCGTACGTAAATACTAGCACCGCCAGTTAAGGCGTAACCGGCTATTCAAACTAGCGAGGATTTATAAGAAGGAGCGCTTCGACCTCGACAGTTATCCGGAGGCTAATATTGAGGGTAACTTCCGCTTTACAAAGCCTTAATTAGTAGAATTGGTGGACCTGCTAGATATTAGTTTAATCGTACTGCTAGTTAGACTCAAACTGCCTCCTACAACGGTGCTTTATATTGTCTATAAGCGGTTATCTAGTCTAGGCTTCTAGAAGGATATAGATAAGAAGTTTAGCTATTTAGCTACTATATTAAGTTATATATTCAATGCGGTTGTGTATAGCCTAGCGCTAAGGTAGAAGTCCTTCTTATTCTTTAACAAGAGGCGGCTTAGCAAGCAATATCTCCGGAGCCTAGCTTAGTCGCTATATCTATTAGTTAGAGTGTCTAGTGTCTTCGGATATATTAATAGCACTATAAGGAAGATTGCGAGACCTAGTCGTAATTAGAGGGTATTCTATAACGGCTATAAGCACCTCTATAGCCTCAAATTCCAGGGTATACAGCTGCTAGATAGCATACTGCTAATTGATGGTCTATATCTAGGCTCTTATAGTAATAGTCGACTAGTACGCGAGTCTAATATTAACTAGGTATAGTATAAGTTGTTCGACGACGAAGAAGACAAGCTCTTTCTCTTTAGCGACTCGGCATATAGATAGGTTAATAGCATTATTAGATCGTAGAAGTCGAAGAGAGGCGGCTATCGTAACCCTATATAGGCGCAGGTTGCGAAGGAATAGTCGGCTCTACGACAGTCGGTCGAATAGGGGTTTAGCGAGGTAACTAACAACTAGCCATTCTTCGAGTATAAGAAAGGGTTGCGTACTAGTTTGATGCCGATAGGATCCTGCTACCTAGTAGCAGTATTGCTCACTAATTGCCTGTCTTGTTATCGTAGAAACAAGGTCGCTACGCACTATAGTTTAAGCTGTCCGGATATTAGGGATTACCTAGGTACTAAGTTTGAATTGCTACCTATGCCGCTAGTGGATATAGAGGTGCCGGATCTAATACGTGTAAACCCTTCTAGTAATAGATTAGAAGTTGGAAGTGATGTAGAAGATATAGGGGATGTAGTTATTAATAATAGTAATAAGGAATAGTAAAGAATAGTAAAGAATATCGATAGATTAGTAATCCTAATTATAGCTCACTCTTCCGCGTTCTCTTTGTTAATCCTCGGATTAGATGCGGAGGGGCTTCGGATAGCCGTTTTACTATAGTTATAGTTACGTTAATTGCTTCTAAGTATCTTAGTAATAGACAGAGGCAGAGATAAAGCGGGGGTGCATAAATTTCTAAAGGTCGTCGAAATTCAATCTTAGTACTAGCATTATAACTAATAGTATCGAAGGCAGTAACAACTATGCTAATAAATTCGTAGCTCCGCTAGGTTCCTTACCAATTCCGGAACTAACGAGCACCTAGAATACTATATATACTATATACGATTCAATCCGCCTCGCTTAAGTCTAATACCTCGATTATGCGAATATCTACGCACTAACGGCTATCAATCTCTAATATCTAATGCTTCTAACACCTACGAGACAGTTCTATCGCTATCGTAGCCGTCGTTACCATTTCCTATTAGTGTAAGAACGTTAGCAACGAGGCCATCGTCTAAGTCTACGCTAAAGTCGGTAACCTACGATAACTGCGAAGGAACAAGAGGAACGTGTCTAACACGTCTAACACGTCTAATAAGAAGGGCTCTTAGCTTATTAAATTGACGTACCGTAGAGGCGTACATCAACTTTATACGCTTCTTAGAGCGGTTGTCTATATCGTCTATACGACGCATTAAATAGTGGTCTGCCTCCTTAGTAGAAGATTCAACCCTTAGTCGCTTCGCTAGGGTAGTAATTGCCTCTCGAAATAGCTCTAATACTCGACTTAACGACCTCTCCTTATTTAGCTGCCTCTTACTATCGATATCTAACCGCCGCCGAGTCGTATATATTATAGCCTTAGAAGGAGAAGGAGAAGGAGAAGGATTTAATAGCGTCGATAGCGCTAGAACAACTGCTAGACTCGGTATCGAAGGACTCGCAATAATAGTAGGAGGTGGCTCTTAAAGCCGTTAAGACATAATACGGAGTATATTGTCTTAGACCTGCTAAGCTAGAGTCTTATAACTACGCAACTCCTTAGTAGTGAGTAGCTTCTCGCGGAGCTTCTTATTGTTCAACAATATAGTATCCTTAAAGCGATTAAGTATCTGTTTAAACTCGGAGTCGTTAACTACTATACCGGAAGTAGTAAGAAGGGCTCTACACTCGAGAACACGCTTCGCAATCTACCTGCGAATAAGGCTATCTATACCTTTAATAGTACGTTGTCTAGCCGGCCGGTTGTCGTTATACCACTTCTAATAGCGCTTTATTATATCTCTTATACGACCTTCTATATAATGGCTAGAATTGGCCTCGAAGTGCCTTACAATAAGTAAGGCAAACTTATTAGATATGCGGCTATTACCTTAGACTCGGTTATAGTCGTCTTCTATACCTTCTAGCTAGTTAAAGTTATACTAAGAGTCTTCAACATTACTAGAAGACTAAGAGTCGCTCAAATCTAGTACAGGCTATTAAGCTACAGCCTATTATTATTGTTGCCGCTAAAGGTAAGCCGTTAAGGAGGTGTCTACGCCTCTAATAACGACCGGCCTTAGTAGAGTTGAATTTAGTGTCTGTTTAGTAGCTACACTGCTATAGCCGTCGCCGTCGCTATAGCTTAATTTAGTTAACAAGCTTGCTACGGACATAGAGCGACTATATAGTAGTAGCCGCTTAATAACTAACCGAATTGTAGGTAATAGACTTCCGAGTAAGTGCTACGGCAACGGTAATAATAAAGACATATCTATATAAAGAGGTAGACCTTAAAGAGCTACTGCAATAGGTATAGGCGGCGCCTACAGTAGTAGATAGACTAGTATAGCAAAGGCAGTAGAAGAGCCGGAGCCTAGGTCGATAACTCGAGAGGGACAAGATAGGGTACTAAGGGTAGCGAGGGTAGCTATAGTCGAGGAAATAGTGTATTTAGCTAACAATCTACGACCTCTACTGCCTCCGAGGTGCCTCTTATCCTAGGACCTATACTACTACAATTACTAACCGCTCTATTCTACCTCCTAGCTTCTAATTACACTAACGGCTATATACCTAGACCTTTATATATATAAGCTAGTGCCCTCTCGCACTATCTCGAAGACCTAATAGCCACTTTCCACCTCACCGTCGCCGGTTATAGTATATAGTAGTACTAAGAGGCCAATTTGCCTTTAATAAGCTAAGCCGGTTAGGGGTCAAGCCTCCTTCTATATTCTTCTACTACCTAACTTCTTATAGTTAATGAAGGAATACAGCCCCTACAAGTTGTCAATATAGCGTCTTATATACTTTTGAATGGGCCTATTTAAAAGCACGGTCTAGGTCTACGAGTCGATAACTCGCAGGGGTAGAAAACCAGCCTTCGAAGGATGCGGCAGTAACCCTCGTATCCACCTTATTCGCCGACAGCGTGAAATTGGTGGCTTCTGAAGGTCCTTAGTAGTGTATACCATAGACAAACACACAAAGAACAGAACACAATTCATGTCCAAAACAATCCTCCTCACCGGCGCCTCCCGCGGCATCGGCCTCAGCATAGCCCACTTCCTCCTCTCCCAACCCTCCAAACACAACCTCATCGCCGTCTCTCGAACCGAAGAACCTCTCCGCGCCTTACAATCCCAATACTCTTCCGACCGCGTCGGCTACCTCGCCGCCGACCTCTCGGACCTTAGTATTGGTGAGGAAGTCGTGAAATTCGCAATACAGAAATTCGGAAGACTCGACGGCGTGATTGTCAACCATGGAGTTCTGGACCCGGTCAAGAGAGTCGAAGACAGCACGGCGGAAGAGTGGAGGGATGCGTATAAGATAAATTTCTTCTCGGCGCTTGCGATTGTGAAGGCTGCGATTCCTGCTCTTAGGGAGAGTCGGGGTACGATTCTTTTTACGAGTTCGGGCGCCGCTAGTAGTTCTTATTCTACTTGGGGCGCTTATGGGAGTGCGAAGGCGGCGATGAATCATTTGGCTGCTACTTTGGGGAATGAGGAGAAGGAGATTACGAGTATCGCGATTAGGCCGGGTGTTGTGGATACGGAGATGCAGAGGGATATTAGGGAGAAGCATCGGGGGAGTATGGACGTGAAGGATGTGGCGAAGTTTGCGGAACTCAAAGAGACCGGAGGATTGTTGAGGCCAGAGCAGCCGGGGCATGTTATGGCGAAGTTGGTGCTGGATGCGCCGAAGGAGTTGAGTGGGAAGTTTTTGACGTGGAATGCGGAGGAGTTGGAGAAGTTTCAGGAGTGAGAAAATGCCTTTTTACAGCTACATTGCTATCTGATCGAATGAGAGCAACAGCCTCAAAGCAGGCGATTCGAATAGCATGGAAGTACATGGTACAGTGAGGAGGGGCACAGGGCTGAAGAGTCTGATGAGTCGTCAGCAAAAGGATCTTGCAACGAGGCTGCGGCTTCGAGAAGAGGAGAGTGCTGATCAGTTGAAAGATGAAAAGCATACATTTTGTTCAACAGGAGGCCGTGAAGACCTTCAGGTTTAGCATGGAATGTTTTGTTGCATCATTGCAGCAGAGCTTGTGGGCTCCAAGGAGGAGGGCTGGGTGGATGACTTACCAGAAGAGAAGGAAGAATCGAGAGCCAGTCACGCGGATTAATGTCAATACCTACCTATTCCAAGTTAGCGACATGCTGCCTATTCTGGACGAAGACTGTCGGTATGGAAATATACTCCAATTATCAGGTAATCGAACCATAAGTTTGTTCCGTCATGAAAGATCGGTATTTGATAGTACTCTTGTTTGCTCATCATGATGTCTCGGGCAGCGAAAGGGAAGTAGCATACCTTTCGTGTTCAGAAGAAAGACCACCACAACACTACGAGCACAGTATGCACCGCAGCAGTGTCAAGTTCTGCTCGCAAGACGCGGTCACAGATCCCACAGGCGCATCGCGAAAGTCCACAATTTTTGCCGCTCTGAAGTCCTCGAGCTTTTTAGGCACCACCGCTATCGTTCGTCGTCGATGTTCGCCGCCATGTCCACTATGTCTTTCGGAAAGTTAGCCCAAATTCCATGATGCGCTTCGAGAGGAAGAATTTGAGAGGGATGGTTTCTTTCAGCCAGTGCTTTGGCGGCACAGTGTAATCACCACGGGTTTTGGGTTGTGTATGATAGGGGCGACAACGATGATCATCATTGAAACAGGAGATTAATCAAGAGTTGGAATACATACCTGTGGCACCGAATGTGACCGAGTCGAAGGATGTTGTGGTGGTGGTGGAGATGAAGGTCGAAGGAAGCTCACCAGAAAGATTTCGGCGAAGGGAACACACTAGCTCCGCATTGCTTGGCATGAGAAGGTGCAGCCTGCAGCTGCGGCGCCTGCCGCTAGCGTCACAGGCCTTTGTGCCAGTCACAGGTCGAGCGCGAGGCATAAAGACAACAACGCGATCTTCACGACCGACACTCCACAGGCTTCCCTAGGAGACACTGCAAACGCAATATCAACCACGCCAGATACTCACACCCCCGCGACCATGTCCGACAAAGAATTCGGAGGTATAGTCTCTGCACTATATAAAACTCCTCGAACGCTGACATTTGCAGGCAACGATGACCTCTCCCTCCCCAAAGCCACCGTCCAGAAGATCATCAATGAAGTACTCAACACAAACCCCGCGCTCGCCGAATCAGGCCAGATGACATTCGCGAAAGAGACCCGAGACCTGCTGATCGAGTGCTGCGTCGAATTCATTACTATGCTCAGCTCGCAAGCCAACGACATTGCAGAGAAGGAAGCGAAGAAGACCATTGCATGCGAACACATCACAAAGGCACTAGAAGAACTCGAATTCCCAGAGTACGTTCCAGAACTCAACAAGGTCGCTGGAGAGTTTAAGGTGGAAATGGGAAGGAGAGAACGGAAGCAGACCAAGATCGAACAGAGTGGCATGAGCGAGGAGGAGTTGCGGAGGATGCAGGAAGAGTTGTTCAAGAGCGCCGGCGATAAGTATACTGCGGGAGGAGAATGAAGATGTGATGCGACGCGCGCAACGAGGTGATGAGAGCATGAATTATGAAAGCGTGACTTCAGCAGGCACTGAAGCACAAGAAAAAAATGCGTCTATACCGAGATGTAATTTCGAACGGAGAGTCAACGCCTTGCATTGGCGAGCAGGAGGCACCGGCTTGATGGCACATTTTATGCAGCTCGAAGCCCTAGCGCATGTCATTTGCTGCTTTGAGAGGCGCGAGAGGAACACTTCTGAGCCCGCGATGAAGAATGGCGTGCATCGGCGCCGCTTAGCAGTGGAAAATCAAGGGACCATGCGGCCACCGTGCGACAGGACATATGCAAAAAAATGCCTGATTCCTCTTCTTCGCACTGCAGTGTAATCGCATTCTTGCTTTTGGCGTGTCTGAAAGGCCAGGAGAGCGAGGCAGAGGGACTGCAGTCAGCGTGGTTACACAAACGAGGCGGAGAAGCTGTTGGCAGTTGTAATCGTTATCTTAGGCACAGTCTCTCCTTTCGCAACAAACCTTCCTTGATATTACGGCTGGCGGGCAGGATAGTCCGGAGCATCGGCCGGTCATGAAAGATGCTAGGACGCGAATACGAGTACTGCATATCGCCCTTACAAGAAAGAAGCAGGGAATTCGAGACGATGACGAAGAACTTCAATGCACGTTAACGGTTCACGACCTCGACTGGACTTCGATTGCATTTCCCACGACAAGGACCTTTCACAGAGCTTAACGACCTGGAAGTCGTTTTACGTACCATGCTATTCTGGTATGAACATCGATCTATACTCCCAAAGAATCAATCCGTCCAAGTAAATACTCCACATGTCGATAACTCGCAGAAGGCTGATATTGAGGCGACATGTGTCCAGCCTGAGCTACAATGACAAAAGTAAACTTCCTTTCAGTGTGCCATGATCCGAGGATTCCACCTCCGGCCGTGCTATCTTCAGAATATGGCACGAAAACTTCCTCCCACTGATCAGGTCCAACACTAAAGCCTTGGGCTCCAAGCCAGGTCATGTTCTGGATTGCCGCGATAGATCCGTTGACAATAGGCACAAAATCTAGCATTCCATTCGCGAAAATTGTGCGTGAGCTTTTCTCTATGACTCTGCGTAGGACTCCCTCCACGATAGGGGGTGATGTGTCGTTTTGGAGTAAGTTGTGGTTGCAAAGCTCCCATCCTCCTATCGGAGCATGAATCACTTTCTGCACGTCCGTGCGATTGAAGTAGAGCCCGGACTTTGGCGCAGAAAGAAGGCCCATGACGTCCTGAGGGAATGGGCAGAAGTTTGAGATGTGGTACATGCTGAAGCAAGGATTGACCAGGGTTGCTGCATCGAGAACGTCGTCCTGGTACGATTATTAGCCGATGAAAGCTCACATGGTGGAAGATGCTTTACCCATAATTCGCATTCCTTTGGCGGGTGCTCGTGGTCTTCGAAGAGAGGTGGGATCGGTCCTTTGGGCGGAAATGTGAACGCTGCTTGCAACAATTCGTCATATTTGCACTTCTTCCATCTCTGGCGTGTATCATTCATGAATGTTCGATTCAAGTTGAAAAGACCTTGCCAATACTCCACGAATGGAAGCAATGGAGTCTCTCGGCCAAAGGTTTTTGTGGAAAGCGCTGCATCGTAAAGTAATATGCCATCGACATTGAAATTCTCCGAGTCGCTCCGATTGTACATGGCATCAGCAATATATGAGACACTAGTGATAATCAGTCAGTCGAGCTACAATATATACCCAGTCCGCTTACTAGTAACCAGCGTAGGACTCGCCGGCAATGTATATCTTCTTTCCTCGTAGCTCAAACGTGTCTACGAAATGCTTCCAGAATCCGAGAAACTGCTCTGCCACTTCTTCTTCATTCTTTGGAGGTGGCGGCGTGGCTTTGACTGGCGAAAAGCCGACGCCTTGGGGTTGCTCGATCCAAACGACATCTGTCAGGTTTGTCCAGGACCATGAGTTTCTCACTGGTTCAGCTGTGCCAGCTATCCACGAAATCGGTCCATTTTCTTGCAGAAATCCCTCTAAACTGGAACATCCTGGGCCACCGTTGAGCCAGATCAAGATCTCTTCGCTAGGCTGGGCATCTTGCCGAGGGAAGTACCAGAAGAAGAGCTCACTGCTGTTTGCATCGGCGGAGATCGGTAGCAGACCTGCATAGCTGGTACCCACGTCAAAGTTCACTTCTGGAAGTGCGGTCCCATTGACTTTGAAGTCGTCCTTGCTGTAGAGTGTCTGGCCAGCTAGGATGCTTTGTTGGGCTGGGAGAGATGTAAAACTGCTCAATGCTTGGGCCTTCATATTCTGGCTGCATCTGGATTGAGGTCGATATCTATATATTACTGATGAAAAGTGCCTGGAGCACTTCAGGCTCGACTGCCATCCTGTCGTTCATTGAGCTCACTGCTCACTGCTCAGCAACTTCCCATGCCTTGCCTTCGAACTCTCATCCATGACCACAAGGATTCGAAACGGAGAGTGCGAGTACGAGTGCGAGTGCGAGGAACAAAAGTCAATTCATCGTGCTCCCGCGTTGTAGTCGTGCTTCAACAAGGTTTGTCGAACGCGATTCCAAACATTCTGACGCGACATTGTGCTTTGTGTCCTTCACTACCGTATCCTGTGTCATAGCCACGCCATCTCTTCTGCCCCTATCGCACAAACAGGAGGAAACCCAGTGACGCAGTTCATAACATCAGCTCAGCAGTCATCCAGTATGGACCCATTCGCTCGCATCGCGTGGCTTGAGCAGCAGAACCAGATGTTGTTCAATGACGGAGCCAAGCAATATGCTGAAGTTCAAAGGCTGTCCACTGCGCTACAGAACACCCAAATGGAGAGAATCGCATCGCATGAAGAATCTATCAGCTTGGCCCAAGAAATTTCAAGACTGTTGCCTTTGCAAGAGAAGCTGGAGAAGCTGACGCGAAAGAGCGAAGACGAAAGGAAGGAAGCATGCAGATTGCGACTCGCGCTTGACGCTGCTGACAAGAAGAACAAGCAATTAGAAGACGAGAATGCGAAGTTGAAGACCAAAGAACCTGAAAAGGACGACTCCGGATATATATCGGACGGTTGGGAAATGTATCAAGAGTATGATTTATTCGTCCCTGCGAAGAAACGAAAATTGGGCGAGGATACAAGGCAGTTTGTGTACGAGGATAGATTTGGTGATTTTAGCTACACCACAATCAGTGATTCCGAAAGCGAGGACGAAGCAATGCACGTGTTTGACGAGCACATGAGGAAGGCGATGGAAAAGCATTGGGATCTGAACTTGCAGCAGGATACAAGGCTGGACCCGGGTGCCTTTGGGTGGTTGGAGGAATGGTGCAAGGACAATTTAGACCGAATTGAGCAGCTTCGAGCGAAGGAAAGGAGTGCAAATAAAAGAGAGGTAAGTAATTTGGCGAAAGAGAAGGTGAATATCAAGCTGGATATTCGGCGATTGGAGAAGCAGATCAAGCAGAAGAACGAGAGGAAGAAGACGGTGTTGAGAAAGATGCTGGTTTTGAGTGATGAGGAAAAGCTTCATGCCGATGGAGGCCTGGCGGTCGAGAAGAAGTTGTTCTTGTTTTGCAAGGTCATGGGTCGTCCAGAGTATGATTTTCGGATGGGCCATTACCCTTTTGTCAAGAAGGAGAGGGACCTTGTGAGGTGAACATATCTCATGTCCGGTCACACTTGTTGGATGTCGTCCTGACATTGTTATAGGATTTATCACCAGGTCATGAGCGCCATGAAGGTGCTACACGAAGATGTAGTAGAAGCACCTAAAAGAGCGGACAAGAAGTTCAAACATCGGAATCCTTCGCCACCCAAATGGCAGGTGCTGCAAACCCGGACAGATTATCGAGGCCGTCAATCCAACTCTTTGGAGGAGCAGTACGTCAGTAATGCGACGGATGCGAGGATGGCGTGTACGGCTTTGCAAACAATGCTATGGCTGTGGCAGGAAGGGCGTATTGGCTGAATGATAGAGACTTGCCTGTGCTTGCGATCGTATTGAAGTTCCTTGGGCTGAAATCAATCCTGAAAGAAGACTTGCGCGTTGGCCAGAGGGCAAATCACTCGGCAGGCGGTACCGGATCGCTCGTCCCAGACAGGCGAATGAACTGAATCCGTCAGGGCTGGCGTCGCGTCGGAAGCTGCTTACCCAAGGTCAGACATTCACCCGATAAATTCGGGCCCGGCCTCTTCTCTGTCTTCAAAAGTTGTTCCGCCCGCTCCAAGAGCTTTGTCATTGCAGAAGCAATATACCGGCTTTCAGAATAATATTCGGTCTCTCGCGCTCGCAATATGAAGCAGTATTACGCATGATGGAGATCCTGTTGGCAAGATATATGCTCGTTCGCTGTCGTACAGCAATGTCTCCAGAACACTCTCGCATCATACCTTAACAACTTCAAGAACCCTGCATTCACTTTCAACTTAACATGTCTTCTCTCAAACCAATAAAGATCTGGGGCGAATCAAAAGCAAGCACAAAGACCTCATCACTCACTCCGATCAAAGCTAACTAGCCCGCAACCCAGACTCCCAATCCCTGGAAAGTCCTCATCATCCTCGAAGAGCTACAGATCCCCTACGACCTCAAGGAAATCCCATTCGCCGACATCAAGCAAGAACCATACATATCTCTCAACCCCAACGGCCGCGTCCCCGCCATCGAAGATCCAAATACAGGCATCACGCTCTGGGAGTCAGGAGCCATAATCGAATACCTTATCGAAACGTACGACGAAGCAAAGACTTTGCAATACACCTCATTCCCAGAAAAGCATTTGCAGAGTCAATGGTCGTATTTCCAGGCTTCGGGGCAAGGACCGTATTTTGGTCAGTTGGGATGGTTTTCTTTCGTAAGTAGAATCCTCTTCCTTCTCCACCCACCTTCAACAACCTGACTAAGACATTTACTTTCTGTAGTATCATCCTGAAAAACTCCCGTCTGTCCTTGACAGGTATAAAGCCGAAGTTCGCCGCGTTTTAGGCGTGATCGATGCTCACCTCACCAAAACCCGGCAGGAGTATCTTGTTGGCGAGAAGTTGTCGTATGTGGATCTCATGTTCGTGCCTTGGCATGAAATCGCGCCGAAGCTTTTGGTGGGTGAGGGTTTCCTTGAAGAATGGGAGAAGACTTGGCCGAAGACGTGGGCTTGGCATCAGAAGTTGATGCAAAGGGAGGGTGTGCAGAGGACGCTGGCTTTGAGGGAGTCGAAGTAAAGTCGTTTCGCTCACTCTGCAAGGGACATGTAGGGTGGGTGAACCGTAGGTAGGCGAACAAGCGACTCAGAGGGTCCATCGTTACACTATTGCTGCATGCTTTGACGATCCACAGTCTTTCTCGTAAATAGTGTTACAGATGCTGGTGTCGTAATCATGTCACAGTCTTTGCTTACCCCAACGCCTCGCTATGTTGATGTAGAAACGCCAATCATTCGCTCATGTTTTACTTGCCTCCGCCCTTTCTCTCGCTTCCTTCCTTCGCTGAGCCTGATTCGCGAAGAAAATCTTCATTTGGTCCATCCTTGTCACAAAGAATGACTGTTTGTGCGCAAAATCCTTCACCAGAATTCCCAGCGCTTCTGCATACTGCACTGCTTTTTCGTAGTCCTCTTTGCTTCCCACTTCCCTGATAAGGTAACCCTTGGTGCTCGTCATTCTTTCGCCCTCAATCTGCCAAAGTCTTATCTGATCGACAACTGTCGGCGGCAGAATCGGTGCATTGTGCATGGAGGCGGTACGTCGGAGGATCGGATGTGCGTGTGTCTGGAGGTAAGAGATAATCTGGTTACTCGTGATGCCGGAGGAAATCGCAGCCTGGACCGAAGTTTTGGTGATCTTAGCAGTGACAAGGTTCGGATAGCGCGTGTGCAGACTGGCAAACAGGCTCAGAATGCTGATGAGAAGGGGCGAGTTAGTGTAAGCATAGAGACGGTAGTTTGTCTCAAGTATGATGAAGCCTTTCTCGTTCGCCGAAGCTGCAAGATCATCGTTGCTGCTGGCAGAAACCGTCGTTGTGGTCGATGTATGACTGCTGTTGAGCAGAGCTGGCGCATCAGATGTCAGTGTGGTCGCTAATCTGGTCGGATAATATCGGTCTGATTGTTCCGGGTGGAATATCAGACCAAGATCTGATAGATCCTCAAGCATCTGTAGTTGGGTTTTGGTGAGGTTCGACGTCGAATATGATGTCCCAAGTTCTAGCGAGCCGAGTGTGAAAAGGAACGAGAGGACGTCGACTGGGTCCATAAAGCATTCCTGGGACTTCATTGTTAGTACAAGACGGGCTCGTTGCAGATGTTGGAAGCACCAGGGCACTTACTGTTTCCGACGTTTGAAGGTATACAATGAGTAGAGACCAGATCTGCGCGTTCACGTCTTGTAAGAGAAATGTGAAGCCATCCGTAGTGATGAACCTCTGCCGGCCCCCATTCTGCATTTGCACAAACTCCCCATTTTCGAGCAGCTTCTTTGTGCTATTGTGGACATCCATACCGCCGCTCAAGGCAGAATTGGCGCTTCCTACGACATAATATAGTATAGTTTCCCACTGCTTCCGGGCAAAAGTGTCCAGAAATTCGATCGTCACTGAGGATTTATCTGGTGTGGTACATGGCACTCCAAAACTCCTGTGGTTTCCACCGCCTGTCAACGCCTGTCTCAAGCTCTTCGAGAATGCTGGATTGAGTCTCAACGCGGGACGTCCTTCGCAGGTGTCATCGAACAGAATACGCAGCCGATTGAGTATCGACAACGCACGCTCCTTCGCCTGCGCACTGTCGTGCTCGGGCTTGACCCATGTGTCTAGATCTGCCACACTGAATGGCGTCGGCATATACAGCATAGCCATAACGAGTGTCTTAGCCATGTGAGGCAGCATGCGCCTGAAGATGGCCAGCGCCGTGCTGGGCTGTTGATACAGCTTGGTGAAGGTCGTCCCGGGCAGCTGCTCTAGGTACTCCAGCGCCCGCTGCGCGGAGGACGACATGATAGCGGCGGTGTCGAGGCCGTCGCCGGGCCTGGTGGTGCTTGGGTGGTGAAGTCATCGTTGATTGCAGGAGACAGAGTCCTTACTTCAACATCGCAGCGATTCGATGACTGCGGGTCGTTCCGCGTGGTTGGATGACTTCACTTCATCAGTCTCTTTCTTACACCTCCACCAAGACATCCAAATATCAGCACAGGGCGCTCCTTGCAATCAGCGCCGCAGTGCGTCAACTGCAAAACAGGGGCGAGGTAGGTGGGAGTATACAATCTTTGCTTGCTACACATTTCTTTCGTCAAAGCTTCTCTCAACGCCGAGAACTTGATCTCGTTAACGGCTGAGCTCGATTGAGCGCACAACCCGGGTCATTAAGGATGGAAGGCGTCTGGAGTCTGATATTTGCGGTGTTGCTGTCCTTAGTGCGATATTGCTTCGCTCTCGAGGCGCCATGGAGCTCTTGGAGACAGCGCCCTTTGGAGGACTATACCAACAGGACTGTGCTCGGATCTGAGTTACCGCCAACAACACGTGCTAAAGTGCATCGAGTTGCGGACTTGATGCTGGAGATCTACAGAACACTAGTCGACATGCAATACCTTGAACCCGAAGCCATCCGGAAAGGCCCTCACAAGATCAACATTACTCTTTCCCGTGAGCAAGACGTCGACGACTCGGTGATATACCTTTGGCAAATTCGGCCATACCTGGATCTAGCATACGCCGAGGCTTCAGGCTTCATCTTCGGAGGCACGTTCGTCGACTTTCGTGACGAAGGAGATATTCTTCGCAGCCGCGATCCAATGTATGCCATAGAATATGACAACCAGGAAGGATGCGGTCTCGAATGCGAACTCGATGATAATGGAGAGCTAAATCTGCCATACATGCGACCTACCATGACCACTCTCACCAATCTTGGCAATCATGAGTGCGTCATGGTCTATGATGTGAAGACTGATCGCTGCGACCCCGCATTGAAATATGTTCCTGTCGGCCCCAAGTTCAACAACAACCGCAACGACTTCACACACGAACCGAGCAGACCGGCTGCTGAAGTGCTGAAGGACATCGCGAAGTGGTACCGAGATCAGTCAGAGATCCCTGGCGGCGACGCAGACTATGGCATTTCCGAATGGGACTACGACGTTCTCAAGACCTTGTATGCGAAGCATGGTTGGCCCAATGACTTTGACGCAAATGCATTCAAGATCGATGTTGCACGCTTCAAAGCCAGAAAGTTTGCGAAGCGGCAGGCTGATGCACCTCGCGAATTAGTCGAACAGCTTCTGGAATGGCAGCAAGGATACGGAAAGGAAAGTCTGGAAAATGCAATACAAATGATGACCTCCGCCAGCACAGTTGATGAAATCTGGATCGCAAAGTTTGAGCATTGGCAGGCGAAGCAAGCTCAACGTCGCAACGAAAAACAGCTCGAACACGCTCAAGCCAAATTCAAATTCTTGTGTCCCCGAAATATTTGTCATCGTCCAGCGACTATACTTGCTTTAGAAATCGAGCAACTGCGAAGCGAGCTCGAGCATACGATTGCTGACCGATACGCGAGACCATTCCGCCGAGCTCGTGAAGCGAGTGTGCTCAATCGTGCATGGAAAGCCGCCAAATCCGACATCACAGGCGGCGACATTCCCGATGCGCGTCTCTGGGACGGAATCTGGCGCATCAATGTCCCATTCTATGCCGAAGCTCAGTCCTGTCGGGATGAAATGGATTGTAGGGTTCTAGATATCAAAGCAGTTCAAGACTGGCTCGAACGGGTTCCAGATGGTGCACGTATGGCTCGGGAAAGGCTCAGATACCGACTGGACGATATGTATCAGCACCACTGGTACGAATCGATGCGTGCGAGAAGATATTTGAGCTTTCGGATGAGGGAATGGTTGGATCCCTCGAAGCGATATGAAGTTTGCCATGCAGCTTGAGATCTCAAAGGGGCTTGGATGGTTGATTAAGGGCTAGAGCCACGTTGAGATACAGTCAGGTTTTGATGCCCTCCCTTGAAACCCTCCATTCGGTCGACTTATACGCCTGTTCCTTAGATCCTCTTCCTGACACAGTCCCCACAAGCCTTAAAGCTTACAGCAAGCACTCTCAGAGATTCCTGCTTCTACGTCGAATCTGCTGCCTTCCTTGCACATCTCGCACTTCCAAGGAATGAGCGTGGCTTCGGACAAGTCGCAGGATTGTGTTCCTCTGCTGTCTTCCTTCTGTATGTAGTAGCTGAAGGGTAGAATTGATGTGCTGAAACTTATAGTCGAAGTTTAGATGCAACTCAGCAGTGATTGAGGCGGAAAAAAAATCTTGGGATCAACATCGTCAGTTGCTAGTAACACTAATTACGACTACGACCCTATCATGTGTGGAGCGACTGGCAATAATTCTGATCCTCACACGCTCTCAATAGAAACCGCACATGCTGGAAAGATCGCTCGATGATTTGTTCATTACCAAAATCCGCCTTTCAATTCATCCTCCAAGCACAAAACGACGTCTTTCAGCAGTTCTTTGCGTTTGCTCTCGGTGAAAAGTGTCGTATCACGCCATCTTGTATTTCGGATGAAGTCGAACGCCTTATCACCCCTGATCGCATGAAGGGGGAACTTCGTCGGATCTTGGGGAATAGCGGGTAGTCCCAGATCAGAGACTTGGTCCGGCCGAAGAAAAGACTTCCTGAGTTGGTGGAAAGCTGCAGGGCGCACGTCATGCCGTTCGTGGAAGGCTAGGTAAGGACCAGCAGGATTAGTGAGCTTGTCGTACCATTCAGATAATTGAGCAGGTCCGTAAGAGCTGCAGTTGCGAAGTGCTGGACTTTGAGGAGCCAGTCTACGAAGGCCTTTTTGGTGCCAGCATGAAAAGTGTGCAGTTGGACGAGCTCGTAGATGAGGTCGCGAATGTCGGATCTTACGATGTGTTTGGAGAACACCGCCGCTCGACGAACCCATAGGCGCGCTATGATATCGCAAGTGCGGAGAGGGGACGCTCTTCGCTCTTCCTGAGTTCCGGTGTGATGCGCATGCTGCCGCTGCTGGAAGAAATAGTTCACAAACCCTAGCAGGTCAGTCTTGTGGGGGTCGATCCTGAAGACATTGTCGTATGCTTCGCTGATTGCAAGTACTTGGATAGGCGCAGTCGACTGTAGAAGGACAGTGCGATTCTGCTCATAGTCGATCAGATCTCGTATGTGTCGAGATGTTGCACGAGTACGTTGAATTTCCTTGAAAGGAAGGTGCGAAAGAATGATCAGCTTCGTCTCGGTAGGCAGGTCGAAAAGATGGCGTAGAGCCATATTTGCGAAGAACTGGTTTGTCTTGTCGAGGGGTCTTTCAGAATCGGACGTGATTTTTTCGCGGTTGGTCTTGCAGCGCTGGAGTCGTGCGATTTATATAGCAGCGCGAGTCATGGTAGCCAGCAGATATTCAATATTTCTTGCTTGCCATCGTTTTCTTGCTTA
Organism: Pseudocercospora fijiensis CIRAD86; assembly: GCF_000340215.1. Classification (NCBI taxonomy): domain Eukaryota; kingdom Fungi; phylum Ascomycota; class Dothideomycetes; order Mycosphaerellales; family Mycosphaerellaceae; genus Pseudocercospora; species Pseudocercospora fijiensis. The sequence goes on from NW_006921543.1 coordinate 22,245, forward strand.
TCACCATGCCAAGTGGACAGCTACACAACAGCTTTTAACTTCCATCCTCCCTTACTGACTCTGGAAACGCTCATGGACATCGCGGCAAGCACAGTCATAATGCCGCCAAAAACCCAGACGTATCTAAAACCGCTTGCCGCAAGAATGGTTCCAGAGATCGGTGTGCCAACAAGGATGCCGATAGCTGTCACAGCGAAGCCCATGCCCATCCTCGTTCCGATCATGCCTCGATTCTTCGTTATGTACACAAAGATGGTGGCTGGCAAACTGACGAAAGTGCCGGAGAAGAAGCCGTATAATGCGGCAATAACGATGACCGAAGCTATGGACTTGGCTGCGATTAGACATAAGCAGAGAAGTCCTGTTGCAAATGTACAGGGAATAATGACATTGAAAGGTCCTAGCCGGTCTGCGATGAAATTTGGGATCACTCGCCCGAATGTACTTGCAGCGTTCAAAATTGCCAGAAGGTAGAAGCCCAGGTGTGGAGAAGCGATGCCCGTCTGGATGGCGTAGGTTTGGATGTAGAAGAACGGTGTGTAAAGGCCGAGAAATCCCACGAAAGTGCCCAGCACAAAGAAAGTGTAAGGTACCTCCTTCCACGCTGCTAGTTCCAGGAACTTCCTTCTTCCAGCAGGCAAGACCCTCACTTTCAGAACGGCATTAGAGATAGCTAACGTGCCCAGCATGATGAATCCAATAACTCTCGTAGCCCAGGCAAATCCGATCACGGGTTGTAAGCGATAGAAGACAATTGGATATATTACGCCTCCTATGGAACTGCCAGCTGCCGCGAGTCCAACAGCTGTAGCAATTCGAGTGCTGAAGTACGTCGAGAGGACGGCAACGCATGGGATAAAGAGACATCCCGTCCCGAAACCTACGCAGATCGCTTGGGACAGCAGGACTTGGTAGTAGGTCGTGGAAAGCGACAGCATCATCTGACCAAACACCACGAAGAAAGTGCCAACGGCCACGAGACTTCGTACATATCCAGCGTCATAAACGGGCCCAGTGAGCGATCCAACCAGCATCAATGAAGTTGCTTGCAGAGATCCAATCCACGAGATATCGGAAGGCGTGCTCGATGATAGTCGCCCGACTTCGTAGAATGTCTGGTACGTGCCAAAGGTATTGACGATGCCCCCTGTAGCAGTATCAGCCTCGATCCTCTATGAAACTGCTGAGCTTGATGCCTCACAAGTATTGAAGAACAAAAAGAAACTGCCCAAAACCTGTAACCACGCCCAAAGACCGCCATTGGGTACCGATTTGATGTTGTTCACTGACGGTTTCGAAGAAGCAATTCGTTCCAGGTCATTGTTCTCTCCATCTCGATTTGCATGTCCATCTTGCTGGTCACGTTCGACGAAGGTAGGGTCCGCAGCCTCTATGATCTCCTCGTGTGTCTTGGACAGATGCTGATGAATGTCATTGTCATTGTGGTGCTGTTCTTCTCCCCAGTTTCCTTCTCAAGGTCACTCTCCACAAAAGACATGCCCAGGCTGACTTTCGGTTTCGGTTGCTCAAGTTTTGAATTTCGGCAGTCTGATGCTCACTTGCTGGAGGCTGAGTCAAAATGGCAATCGCCTTTATACCACGAAGGAACTACAAGTTCTGCATCGAGACTGAAGCCGAATTGATTGGAAGTGAGGGGTGTACAGTACAGTGTGAAGAGGCGGTTGAGAGACACTGGGATTGGCGCAAGAAAGGGCTCGCTAAGCGGTGCCGTATTGCCGAACAGCACGATCTGGTGTAACGAACCTGTCGGTCAAAGTCAGGGTTCCTAAACTAACCGACCGAGTGGTAGATTGTGGGTCATTACAAGCATTCGACAGGCCAACTAACCAACGGTACTGCTCAATTCTGGTAACCCAGGCACAAGACTGTCAAGACAGGCTTAAAAAGCTAAAAAGGTGTTGCCCGTAACCTTAACAGAGGGTGTAGAGTGCTTTTACAAAACACGTCTATGCCAACTTATGCAAAGCAGATTCCACCAACCAGGTCGCTCAGATCCAGTGTGGTCTACAATCAATCCGGGATTGCAATCCGGATTAGCTTAGCAATTCAATCCAATCTAATCTAGCTAATCTCTACTAATTTAGCAATTCAATCTAATCTAATCTAACCCTCTCTAAAGTAATCTAATCTAATTCAATCTAACCCTTCTAGTAATCTAGATTGTAATCCTAGATTAATTATAATTATATAAGTTGCTATCTATAGCTAATCCTAATTATAGTTAAATAGAAAGTTATTAAAGCTAGGAAGAAGAGAGCTATATCTCTTAGTATTTCCTTATTTCTTTTATACCTCTAGTCTAAGTCTCTTAAATTCTTTATTCCTCTTAATAGTAGCTTGCTAAGCAGCTTTAAGATTAAGATGCTTATACTAATTATTTAGAGTAGGTCTATTAGTTTCCTACTTAAGTAGGTTTATATCCTAAATAAAGGATTAATTAATCTTAATAATATCTTTCCTAATCTAGCTCTTTAAAGATAATAGGGTATTAATACTACCTTCTTATAACCTATTCCTTCTAAGAGCTACTATTAGCCCTATATTACTAAATGTTCTCTCTAGCTTATTAGATATTAGAGGGATACTAAGAATATTAAGAGCTATAACTGTTAGCTAAGGCTATCTTGCTCTCTTTATCTACTACTATTTAAGAAGATTAGGACATTTCTTAGCTCTATATCTTATATAATCCTCTAGCTAATTAGTAGTATTATTGCTCTTATTATTACTACTATATAGAACATCTATATTATATTATTATCTTCCTCCCTACTATATTTTAGTCTTTTAGCTTAATACTAAGGGGAGCTACTTATATTAAAGGGATTTAGTAGCTGCTTATATTCCTCTTACTAAAGCTTATAGAGTTGTTTAGTAAAGCGTTTTTGCTCTTTAGATATAAATCTATCTGCTTTCTTAAACTAAGCTAGGCTATTATTTAGATTTAGGATAATTGTGAGAAGGGTATGTTAGTAGGTAGATAGGGTAGTAGTAGGTATAGGTAGTATTCGATAAGGATCTAGGAGGAGAGGGAGGAAGGTAGGAGAGTTGGCCTAACGCTAAGCGCCAAGCCCTACCTAAGGCATTAAGACCCTAGCTTTACTCGGCCTAGTTACATACTAATTACGTATAGCCTCTTTAGCCCTAATACACGCTTCCCTTCTAAAGGCCGCGCCCTCGTAGCCGGTCTTTGTTCTAGTCTCAACCTCTATTGCTACTAATTTAGTAGGTCTAATAAGCCGCTTAGTCCGCGCTAAATTGAACGTACAACTACCGATTATATAACTATGTCAAACCTTACCTCTAATATAGTACAATGTCTAACTCTAACTGCGCTATCCCTATATATAATAAACTATAAAGTAATATATATCTACAAGAATTAAGGGCCTTCGACTAATTATAATACGAGCGCGTCTTCCCTACTATAATAGGTAGACGTACGAGGTATTATAGCCCTACCTCCGCTCTAAGTAACGTCGTACTAAGTTCTTTGCGTCTACTCTTAAAAGACCTAGCAATGTCCGCTTCCGAGGGTTGTCCGTTCCGAGGGATTGTTCTTATTATTACGAGGGCTATTATTTACTATCGTAGTTTCACTAGCCCTAATTAGTTAGGTTTAGTAGCCTTCAAGTGTTAATCTTATCTTATCTTTTCAAAAAAACACGGTCCTTCCGGTTTCTATAGGTAAAGGCTATTATAAGTATAGTAGTTAAGGTTCGCCTCGCTTAAAGGATCGGAAAGATCGAGGAGTAACTTATTGTCCGCAAGATCGACCCCGGCTAACTTAGCTCTATAGTTTTGCCCTTAGTTAGCTAGTCTATTAGTCGCTTAATCTTTTAGGCGGCTTAAAGTTTTAATCAAAGTTTTGATTAAAGGTGCCTTAGGCTCGTAGTATAGGTAAGGTTGTATCTATAGGCGTAGTAACAATAGTAAGTAATGTTAATAATAGCGGCGCTAGTCGTCTTAGCGCTAACTTTACCTTGCTTTCGACTTCCTTCTTCGACTAATAATACACTCCGTAACACCGTTACTAATATAGCCGCGCCGGCCGCCGGCATACTACTAGCTCGTAGCGTAATAACATTACCTTTATTACCGTTATTCGTACGCGCGCGCTATCCCCGCCGATCGCCTAGGCCTTAGGCCTTAATAGAATAAAGGAATAAGAGGGGGACCTAAATACTAAGAGAAGGGCCTTATTGCGTGCGCTAGTAAAGGGGTAGATTCCTTAAAAGAGTAGGCGATTGATTAGTAGTTGTAGCGCGTTTGTTAACACTCGGTGCGCGTTTGCTATAGTAGTATAGTCTTATTATCCTTCGTTACTAACAATTGCTTGCCTCTAATTAGTTAGCTAATAGCACCCTAGGGGTAGCATTGTTCCTAGGCCTTCTAGTAACATTATAGGCCCTTAGCCCTCTTCTTATTCTTTATACCGGTCTAATACTTATCTAACAACTTAGTTATATCTTCAAAAGAGGCTTCGGCTTCCTACGAGTCCTATTTAGGTAAATAGCCTTGCTACCTTAATAGGTATTCCTTTTTGCCCTGCCTAGTTCGGTGCTTTAGGATACGTTCTATAGACTATAGCTCTTTACCGTTAGCTAGTATCTCTTTATGTTTAGTAGAGGCTTCTTTATTAGAGTCTCCGCGGTAGTAGTATAGTTTAAGGAGGGAGATATAGAAGGTATTATAGATAGTATAGTGTAGTAGGAGCTATAACTAATAGGCCTAGCTATTGCCCTTCGGTTCTCGGATGCGGAATAGGCTAATAAACCGTAGCGCTAGTTTGGGGCGTGTTTTGCTATTAGGTAATAGGTGTTTACGGATACGGAGGTTCTTTATACTAAGTATAACTATATCGCCTTGCTTAAAGGTTATCGGTATATAGTGTTTGTTATAATAGGCCTTCTAATAGGCCTAGGCCTTTGCTAGTTTGTTAGCTATCTTAGCGTGAATCTCTCGTATCTTTTAAACCCTCTTAATAGCTACCGGTGTCTTAGGGGTTAGTACTTAACGCGCTTCCCTTTCCTTGCGCTCGGCCTCGAGCGAGGTAAACGGATCTTATAGTAAGGCAGCGTTTTAGCCTATTACAGCTATGTATAGTGAAACCTTAGTTAATAAATGCACGCTATTGTTATATACAAATTCGGCTAGTTATAGGAGGTCGACCTATCTATTAGGGTCCTTATTAATATAGCTTCGTAAGTATTGCTATAGCGTAGCATTCTGCCTTTCGGTCTAACTATCTGTTTAAGGATAGAATGCTATAGATAGGCGATGCTTAAGTCTTAGCTATAGGCAAATCTTGCTCTAATAGTAAGATATAAATGTCGGGCCTCGATCGGAGACTATCCCCTTAGGGGTCCCCTAATAGCTATAGAAGATGTTGTTCTATAGCGACTTAGCTAGGTTAATAGCCGTCTAATCCTTTCGGGCAGGAATGCAACGAGCGCCCGCAGTAAACCGGTCTACGATAACTAGGATAGCATTATATATATCCTTGCTACCCCTACGCTTAGTAGGCGGGAGGCCTATAATAAAATCTATTATAAGCTTAGCAAATAGCTTCTTTAGAACAGGGAGTGAAGACAACTCGCTAAATAGTAAGTGCTTTAGTGCTTTAACTCGTTAATATACGGCATACGTGTTTACGTAGTCCTTTATATCCCGCTTACTATTTAGCTAGTAGTATGTACGCGATAGTAACTCGTACGACCTCTCTATACTATAGTAACCGGCAAGCTTACTATTATAGTATCGCTTAAGAAGCTCCTATCTAATCGATTGTTTAGCGGGGACATAGTATCTACCCTTAAACTTTAAGTAACCTTTGTTATCGATCGACTAGTTACTCTTACTAGATCGAGTCGTTCGCCTACTTACAAGCTTATCGATACGTTTAGTAGTAAAGGCGTCCCTCTACTAAGTACGTAACAGCTTATCTATAAACGATTAACTATCCCTATTTGCAAGGTTATTTAGTAGCACCCTCGCTATTAAACGAGGTACGTATTGTATGTATCTAATAGTACTAGTAGCCGGATAACAT